>NC_039362.1:212128793-212257548 GCF_003573695.1 Papaver somniferum
TTTTTGGTGTTTGGATTATTTTCTATGTTGAAATGTACAATTTAGTTTGGGTCATTGTTTAACTAGCCAACCTTTGTATTTTTCCTTTTTCTGCGTTACACCTATGGTCCAGCCGTACGGGCCACCCTAACCGACCTAGGTAATTAGTCGAAAAGTAGAAAAGTAATTTGGGTATTTCCTAAGAGATCATGATTTATTTTAGTTTGTTATGTTCAGAATGTATATTAGATTAAAAAGGAAAATAGATAAACATGAAAATATTCATTTCATATCTCATTAGATTACTACAATATTCGGTGTAAATACCAAAGAATAGATGATTTAAGATAATGATGGAAAACCTAAAAAATTAGGGTTTTCCTTACAAATATATATAAATTCCACCAAGCATAGAAAAAAATTAACATACAGTATTAAGAGGAAAATGAGCTCTGCTAAGAGGGATTGTAGAGATGAAACTGAAGAGAGGATCCAAAAATGTCAATGACTGATGGCTGGTCCTCGTAAATTGAGGATTATCATTACTTTGGATGGAGTAACTACTGTTCCTGGTGTTCCTCTCGACGCTGTAATCAGTTCTGTTGTCAGTAGTGTTGACAATGATGATGTTCCTATTTATGCTAATGTTATTCCTGGTGTTCCTCTGGACGATGTAATCAGTAGTGTTAAGAATGCTGATGTTCCTGCTTATGCTGATGTTCCTACTGTGAATGATGATGCTCCTGCTTCTATTTTTAAAATTATTGATGAAGATCCCGATATTCCAGACAAGGCAGAGGATCCAAAAGTTAACAAGCATGATCTTAACAAGCAGGTGGATCCTGATGAAGCAAAAAATGGCAAATTTGAGGATGACAAGGCGCCCAAGCCTACTGGTTGGAGTGATCAAGTTCACCTCAGCATTGCGAAAAATATTCTTTGAAGATGGGGGATGGTTCATTTGATATGTTTTTTATTTTTGATGATAGGTTTTGATTTATGTATTTCTTTTTGTGGACACATTGAAAGTTGTTTTCATTTCTTGTTTCGTTTGATAATTTTGTCATTTAGAAGAATGTGATGTTTATGAATTCTTTTATTATTTAGGTATTTGAATCATGAAATGAGTCAGATAATTATTTACAAGTTCACAGACCTTACAGTATGCAATATACTTGCAAATTTATTTATTTATGAGGTATGCATTCTTTTGGAAAACTAAATATAATTAGCTGAAAGAAAGGAGGAAATGTAGAAAAATACAGTTGTTCCCCCCTGTAAACAATAAAAATCAATTTATCACTTTGATCTTATTATCTCCTTGCCAATACTTTTAACAAAAATACGAGTTTGAACAAGTAAAGTGCTATTGAAAAGTAAAGTAAATTGAGGAACCAGACTCATCTGACAAAGAACCAGACTCATCTAACAAGTTCTTTTCTTTTTAAACAGGGTTTTTGATGTGTGAACTTTTAGTTTACGTATTTTTAAATATAAATAATTTCGCCTGACCATTTTGTTTTCAGTGGTGGTTGTATTTATTTTCTAAATGCAGGCTTTTTACGTTGATAGATAGATTGACATTCATGTGATGAATGACTCACGCTGAACTTTTATGTTTTCTGGAAATGATGAACATGAAAATGGATGGGTTTAGTTTATTTATCTTTAGTAGCTTACTGTATGATTAGAATAATATGTTTCCTACATAGGTGCCACTAATAATTCATCGTTTCCTAACTAAATCAAGAATAATACAAGAGACAACCCAGCTTAAAATTAATAAGGAAAATATTATTCGAAATAGGAAAGTAATTTTTTTCTATAGACTCTTCTCGGGTTGGTTAGAGATGGGAAACTAAATTTCGAAAATATTGGGAAACAATTTTTTCATAACTGTCTATGATATATTCTCTCATAAAATAAGGAAACTAACCATATTGGTTACACATCAAAAATTTGGAAATAAAAAAAGAAAAACACCAAAAATCTTTTGTTTGGCGGGTGATGAAAATGAATTTTACTAGGCGGGATGATTTCTAAAGGAAAATCAATTCCCGCCTGATGGTTTGGTTAAATTCCAAAAAGAAAAAGAAAGATGAGTTCGATCTACTTTTTGAGTTTTTATTACTCGATTCATTCTCTCTATGAAATCATAATTCTACTTCAAGGAACCTACCTCTTCAGACTCGATCTTTGTTATTGGTATTATTTCTACAATCCATTATCGAATGAGTATTGTAATTTATGTTAGATTTTTTGTTCGATGATAGACGTATTTATGTGTCTATTTTGTTCTCAATTATGTATATTGTTAGTGCTCGATTTTGTATTTATCTTTTTTTTATGTCTGTATAGGTGTTTTTGGAAAAATAAAATTTTGCGGCGAAATTGGCTCGAAAAGTGTTTTTTGTGTTCATGGGAGGACATTTGCTATTCGGACCCTCACTTTGGATAAGGGGTAACCTAATTACTAAGGGGCATCCCATTTCCAGGAAACTGCTAATCGCACCCCTACTCTGGATAGGGGGCGACCATCTTCTTCATTTGAAAAAACAAGAATTGGCGGGAAACAAAACCAGTTACGGGAGATTTTAGGGTTCAATCTCTGGGCAACTTCCGAAGAGATTCAATCGGAGAAATTCGTTGGTACATACTTGAATGGAGTAAACAGGCATGGTATGTTTGTTTAAATCAAGAAACTTGGGCTTTTAACTCGGTGTTAGTCGAAACAGGGAGGCAAATATCATGGGTTTCTATTTTACGGAAACAGGAGAGTTTTACTCGGATTTTCTCATGGATTTAGATTGGTTTGGGCTGGATATTTCAAAACAGGGTTCGTATATGTTTGAGGCTCGATAAAAAGAAATTTACACAGACTTTAGTCAAAACAGGGGAGGATTAATATTACGGGAATTTTTGGTTGTATTTGTGGAAGGTACGTAGTGAGATTGGAAGGATATGCACTCTGCAAGATTTACTGCTATCTTTAGAAGAAGTTTCAACAAAACAGAAGACATAGAGAAGCTTGGCAGGGAAAGAAATCCCGAGACTTGAGGTGGAGGGAAGATAAGAAGAGCCGAAGATTTCTTGAAGTGGAATTGACCTGTGGGCTATAAAAGGAGTTTGGATAGCTCATAGAAGACTTACGTTCACTTTGGGGAAGTTTAGAACAGAACAGAGCACAAAAACACCAAGTTGCAGAGATACAGGCGAGAGGAAGAAGAAGAAGAACACAGAACAGCAGTAAGAGACAGTCGCAGAATCCGTGGCCTTTTCTTTCAAAATTCAATCACTTTGTCATAATTTCTGTAACAATTATTCAGAGTTCGCAACAGTTCTGTGTTAGGGTATTTTGTAACAGTGGTTCGTAACAATTATATTCGTTACAAACACGCTATTTTATACCTTCTCTTCTTTTTAATCAACTTTTGAGCAACAAACATATATTTTGAGCAAGTGGTTAATATGAGGAGCTAAACCCCATTGCTGAGGCGATAGAGGAAGCTATTTTTCCAACAAAAAGCGGTATATTCTATTTTAATATTTTTATTTGCAATAATTATATGATTATTTGCCTTGAACTATTATTGAATATGATTTTTATTTGAGTGATTGTGATCTATTTTGATGGAGTATGCTTAGTTTTAAGACTTTTGATGCTTCATACTTGGTATTTACAATTACTACTTTTGAAAATCTACTTGTTGCAATATTTTAGAATCAAATTAAACGAGAAAATTGCATAAATATAAGTATTGGTTTAATCACTTTGAACTTGGAAAATAGTGGAAACTTAGCCTCAGTGTTTCTTTTAATATTGATATCATCTTTGTTTGAGTTTGATATAATTTTTATTGTGTTTTCTATTTTAGTTTTGAATTTAAGTCTAAAAAAATCCTTCACAAGTCTGAGAAACGACACTCTTTCTACCACTATCTACAAATCACATCATTCGATCTCATGGAATCAAATGTTAGATCTTATAGGTTTACTAGTTAAAGCATGATTAGGGTTTTTATTCTATTACTTCTTATAGGTTTACTAGTTAAAGCATGATTAGGGTTAATTGTTTTTTAGGGTTTTTGTTATTGTTTGGGTTGGATTTCGATTGAGAGTTAATAACTCTACTTTGATCGACGATGTTATGTGAATCATATATATATACAAGGCTTCTCAAGATTTAATCATTTGAGTCTCTATTACTTGGAGAGCCTTGGCTTTTTTAACAAAAAGTTATATAAGATCGTTTAACCGGTAACTTTCGCTTTGTGGATAACACAATAATCATGAGGAGATTTTTTGTGTTGCAATGATGTTTTAGCCTCAAGTTACATGCATCAATGATTTCATGTTTGTTTTCTTTTCATGTAATAGAAAATAGGTGTAACACATGTTGCCTATCCTGTTAGGTTTAGCTAATATTTTCCAAAATAAGCTCAAATTCCTAACTGAGTGCACGTACTTACACAGCTTTTGTCATGGGAGAAGATGATGATTACAACGTGTCCCCAGAGGAGGACCAGTGGGATGATGAGGTGGATTCTGATGCAGAAACGATAAACTTAGATGAGAGTCATGATGAGATTGTATAATCAGATGACAATGATGGTGAAGATATGGTCCACACTGATAGATTTGAAGAATTAACAGGTAATGTTCGAAATCTTGGACTTACTTGTTTCTACTTAAACATCACATGGTTTCATATGTTGCCTCGGTTATTTACAGAGTCAGGCGATTCTGAGTCAGGCGATTCTGAAAATGATTTTCTCGAAGTGTTAGAAGAAAAAGAATTGGAAAATACTCCAGAAGCAGGAGAGCATCCACAACAGGAAAACTCTACAGAACAGATCAGAAAAGAGAGGGGAATGACAAGAATGTTGAAGTTGCATAGAGACTTCTCGAGTTCTGAAGCCAAAAAAAGGGATATTTAATTTTACAAAATGTTCCGTCCGGCCTATTGGTGACCATAGAATTGAATTCAGTAGTTACCTAGGATATTTGGCCCGTGATATGGTTACCATAAAACATTTATGTTGGAAAGAAGTCCCTGCAACAACAAAAGAAAATATGTGGGCGAAAATTCTGGTATGCATATGCGGTTATCAATTCGTCGTTTTTGTTGTCTAACTGTGAGTTAGTGATGAACATACATTAGTTGTTATTGCAGCTTCATTATGAGGTGCCCCATGAATATAAGCAAGTGGTCATGAAGCGTCTACCTGTTCAGCTGCGGGACTTCAGAAGGAAATTGTACAAGAATCATGTAAAACCCTTCCTGGAAAGACCGGACAAACTAAAAACTTTCCCCAAAAAGTACGAAACGGTAATGGACCAAGAAGACTGGTAAAATTACTTTGATCATGTACTAAAATCGCCTATATTTAAGGTACGGAATACACATTGTTTTTTCTAATTTGTGTTTCGTTATTATTGTCTAACCCAGCATACTAACGAAATTATTTTTATTTCCTATGCAAGCAAAATTCGGAGAAGGGAAAATAGGTAATATCACAATCCAAGTTCCCACATCGGATGGGACGAGGAGGATACTCGGGATTAAAACTAAAATTAGTAAGTTTGTTGTCTTATTTATTATACACTGCACAGTAAAACCGGGCATATCAAATACTTCTTTTTTGTATGTCGTGTTAGGTGTCTCATATATGCAGAAACTTATAACGGTATAGGAATGTGTCCTCTTACACCAATTTGTAATTTTGTCACATTAGATGCTTTGGAATAGGTTTTCTGTTTTACACAGTTAATATATCTGCGGATGTAAATACTTACTTGTTTCTAGTAACTACTAGGTCAAAGAGGGAAAGGTTGCCGAAGAAGATCTTGAAGACCGGTGTTTCATGTGGGAAAAAGCACGCGAAAACAAGCACGGAATTGTACCAGACGAATTTTTCAGGGAGAAGACAACTGAAGTTGTGAGAAAACAAAAAATTTACAGTCCTCATGTTTTTAACCAAAGTAAGTGCGCAAGGTTTAAATTAGAATTTAACACATTATTTGAACAAGAAGAGAAGCGGAAGATGATTCGAGAGGGAACTCTAACGATTGGTCATAACGAGGTTGCCCTAACAGTTGTGATCGGCCCGGATAAGGGTGGACGTGTGAAGGGGGATGGCTTTGGAGTGACGGCAACCCTTTACTTTCCAAATGGAAGAAAACCAAGACACTCGAAAGAGAATGATGAACTGCGTGAAAAGCTGAAAGATAAGGAGAAATAATTAGAGTCTACTAAAAATGCGTATCAGAGATTAACAGATAACTTGTTATCTCAAGGTCACGACATTGCGAAAATTGTGGGAAACAGTATTAGCAAGTCTGGAGGAGAGGTAAGTGAACTGAGTTTTGATTAGATTGTTTAATTTTTTTTTTAAACTGGCAGACAGTATCTGATTTTTTCAAATAATGTGTTCAACTACAGTCACAGGATGCAGGACCTAGCAACGCCTCCAATCGATCTAAGAATAACATAGGTCCAGAATCAGTTAAGTAACTTCCAAAAAAACATGGGAAATACGGTCCGCAGAAGTCATCTGAAAGCATCAAAGGGTCCGCGAAGCGGGACTCTCCTTGTACTAAAACACCGACCGTTTCTACTGAATCCCCAGCGTCTTTAGTATCAAAAAAGAAGTCTATGTCTCCTCCATCCACCGGGGAATCTCAGATTGTGGCATCTGAAAAATTTACCATTGATGTATGGTTTTCCAACGCATTTAAATTTTTAATCTTCCATTTACTATCTCTCATGCGCCTTGTGTTTCTGCAGGGCATAGGATGCAAACTTTGGTTTGGAAAAAAGGACAACATTGTTACCATTGGTGGAGCTTACTCTTCAAAGAAGGTATCTTATAAAATGAAGTCAGGAATGACGGATGAGGTTACATTCTATAGCGTCCTGGTTAGTGAAGTACTAAATGAAACCATCAAATTACCCTTTGGCACATCTTCTCGGATAAAAACTTTAAAAGATGTTGGTGATGCTGAAATTAGTTGGCCAGCAAATCAAACCATCTTGGATCAAAAGGTTGGTTGCTATGCTTGTATGCTTTATTAACTCATTGGATATGTTTTTACACAAACCAGTTATATATATATATTGTTTGATATAAGAGATGAATATGTTATCAACTATATGAATCACGGACATTAGTGTATATTTTAGAGAACCTTATTGAACGAGATATGTGGTTAGATATTTAATTGTGAGTCAATTATGCATTGTGCTTAAATGGTTTCACTCCAAAAAGAAGGCACGACTTTCATTTCAATTTTCTGATGCAGGTAAGTCAACCAAAACATTCCGAGGCTGTGAAATCACTGGATCTACTTAACGGAAGCCAATCTCATATCGCAATATCTGAAAAAGTTCTGAAGGTATGTGTTTTAAACCAGTTACATGATCTTAAGACCATATGAGTCTGAAATATTCTATCAACTATATGAATCACGGACGCTAGGGTCTATTTTGGAGAACCTTGTATATTTGTTACCTATTCAATTCATCAGTGTCTTCGCATTCACGGTAGAATTTGGTATATTTGAATATTACTCTACTGCTGCAGGTAACTCAAAAAAATTCGGGGAAACATACTCTGGTTGTGACATCAAAAGCTACATCTAATCGGACCAAATCTGAGATCACGAAAACTGCAGAAGTTCATCTTATATCTGTTTTATTTCTAAATGCATTTTAAATCTCAAATTTGCTTTGAAGTTTTCGCTTGAAGATGTTCATATGCCATATATTTCCGCAGGGTAAAAGGTATTACCTTTTTGACCAGTCTAAGGCGAATGTCCTTGCTAGAGGTAGAGCTTTTATGTTAGCAGGAAAACATCAATTACATGGAAAGGATGGGGTGGAGGTTGATTGCCGCAAAATCCTGATTGAGGAAGTAATAAAACTGAATTTCTGTCTACCCGTACGATTTGATGGTATGGAAACATTAGGACAAACTCTTGGAAAAGCGATTCCTTGGCCAAAGTGTGGTGTTAAGCTTACCGAGCCTGCTAAGAAGGTTAGTTGCTTGGATTGTTTGATTTGTAAGTCGAATATACATAAACCAGTCTATTAATTATATGAATCACCGATCCGAGTGTAAATTAGAGAACCTAGAAAAATAGAAATATGTGTAACTTTCAAAAGTAACTAATAACTCTTTTAATCTTATGCAGAACCCTACCAGTAATTCACAACCAACTACTTCTCTGCGGAAGTCTCCTGCACGTAGCAACCCTTCTGATGGATCTAAGAAGCAGTCTCCTAATCTTATGCAGAACTCTACCAGTAATTCCCAACCAAATCCTTCAATAAATCTAGAGAAGTCGTGCACATCTACAGCAGAACCTTTGTCTAAGACATCTAACGGAGTATGTTTTTTTTGATTTTTTTTCTTCGTAAATCTATATTGCTAATTCTAGCATTTTATTTTTATATGATGTTCATATGTCGTATCTCCGCAGAAAGCAAAATACGACTTTTGTAATGGATCTAGGGGAAACGTCGTTGCTAGAGGAAGTATTTTACCTACACTGCCTAACTAGAAAATACATGGACAAGATCTTCCTAAAAACTGTTATGTTGTCAATATTCAGGAGGTCATAGTTCCATCGTTCGTGTTAACCGAACCAAGAGGTGAGTTTAAGTTATTAGGGGAAGCTAAAGATGGTTTTGTGGCATGGCCGAAAGATAACTGTTCCATCTCTGATGACAAGGTTAGTTTCTTAGCTCTTTTGCTTTGTTAATCAAGTATATAAATTATTTTACATAAATCGTGTATTCAGTTTGATTAAAGAATAAGTACGAGATCGAAATATATTAACACCTAAATGGAACATGAATGCCTGTGTAAATTAGAAAATTGATATTTGGTTACGGATTTTATTATGGGCGTCAGCTGTGAAAAATGTCGCGGCCTTCAGTGAAGTTGGCTTTATTACATTGTTGGAAAAATGACTTGTCTGTCTCTTGTTGAGAATTCACATGACAGACGAATTCTCCTTGGATTTAGAATATATATATATAATACATTTAATCTCTTGCTGCAGGAAACTCCACAGCACGGAAAACCTCATAAGCAACCAGAACCAGTTTTAGATTCTGAGAAGAAATTGGACAGTGACCTAAGAACAACAAGCAGCCTTGCAGAAGATAAACTGAATGAGCAGCAGCTAGCAGTCAATCCACATTCGGGGAGTCATGCAGCCTCTGACAAGCTTCCAAAGAAGATTAAAAAGGCGCAGAGAAAGTTATATGTACAAAGTGTAGATAAGACATACCATCTTCCAGATGGGAAACATAGGATGACAAGGTTTGCCGCGTTGAGAATGTCACAACCTGATCAATTTCTTGAAGAGACACCACCATCAAAAAAGTTGAAGAAAAACTGATGATTTTTGGATAAATTCTCTTTAATATTTTCTTTTGCAAACTGTTAGACCAAAGCTCAACATTTTTTACTGTTTTATTAATAATAATATGAATTTTTGGCATATATGAATTTCAGATTTAACCAAAATTTATAAAGTATAAGAGAATTTGGATAGTGCCAGGTGGATGGTTTAGATGCGTCATATCTGAACGGCTTAGAGGCGTCACACGCGTAATACACACGCTTCGAGATTAATTGGTGTGGCTAAACATAACATAAAGACACATTAAGAAGATATAAATTGGTGTGGATAAATATCACATAAAGCCACGCTATATGGCGTTTCTATAGGTTCTCCGATGAACGGCTTCCAACGTCACGAGTGGACGGTCAACGTTACATCTGAACGGTCAATATTGCATCATCTAAAATGAGATCCAACGATTCCTAATACGGCCACGTGGATCAAGGTAATTGTAAATTGGCATGGCTAAATATCACATATAACCACGCTCTTGGGGCGTGTCTATAGGATATCCAATGAATGGCTCACAACGTTACATGTGGACGGTGAAGGATGCATATAATTGAACGGTCAATATTGCATCATCTTAAATGAGATCCAACGATTCCTAATACGGCCACGTGGATCAAGGTAATTGTAAATTGGCGTGGATAAATATCACATATATCCACGCTATATGGGGCGTGTCTATAGGATATCCAATGAACGGCTCACAACATTACATGTGGAGGGTGAAGGATGCATATAATTTAACGGTCAATATTGCATCATCTTAAATGAGATCCAACGATTCCTAATACGGCCACGTGGATAAAGGTAATTGGAAATTGGCGTGGCTAAATATCACATATAGCCACGCTCTATGGGGCGTGTCTATAGGATATCCAATGAACGGATCACAACGTTACATGTGGATGGTATTCAACGGTTCCTAATACAGCCATGTGGATGAAGGTAAGTGAAATTGGCGTGGCTAAAACATAATATATAACCACGTTAAACCTATATGGCGTGTCTATCGGATAACCAATGGCTACACCAAAAAGCAATTTGCGGGTTTAAAATGAACCAAATAGCCACGCCAAAAAGCAATTTTCGTGTCTATAGTGTATCAAATAGGCACGCCAAAAGCAATTTGTGTGTCTATAGTGAACCAAATAGCCACACCAAAATAATAAATCGTGTGTCTATAGAGTACCAATACTTAAGTTTTTGGGACACTAAATAGCAACGCCTATATGGCTCTGGCGTGTCTATTTCATGCAGAAATAGACACGCATGGCAGGCGTGGCTATAAGCTACCTAAAACCACGTCATTTTACCTAAAACCACGCAAGCAGAAGTCACGCCAAGTCCAAACCAAAGTGGCATGTCAAAACCTCTATGGACACGCCAATTTGGCGTGGAAAAAGGGTTTGTTTGTATTAGTGGAACAAGTAGTCTCAAGATAAAAAAAAGTTTCAGGGAAGGAAAAAGGAATGTAGGGTTACGCAACCTTCTTAACAGGTTCGTGCACGTACAATTCTGAACCTAGAAAGAGTATAATTGTCGAGAATAACCCTCCTTTAGACAGAGAATTCCAAAGAAAAAAAAACTAAGAAAAGAAGAAAACAAACTTTTCCTAAAGCCTGAGAGGTACATAACCTTGTCTCTTTTGATCAGGAACATGAGACAAGGTTTTCAAATCAACACAATCAAGTTGTGTTGCGGTGAACAACAATTTGTCCACCATGTTCCTCTTGATAGGAATCCACAGACCTTTGTCTATCAAAATGATTTGACCATACTTTCTTCTCTAATGGTCTTGTTTTTTCTTTGGAAACTAACTTCTTAGACGAAGATAAAATCTTGCATACCTCAGCGGTCTTCTGAGCGAGTTTAAGCTTGTTTCCTAATCGATTTTCTCTTCGTTGAAGTTTGTTGACATGTCTCAATTTATGTTTGTACTTGTAACACTTTGATAGTTCATGACCTTTAAGTGAACAATATGAGCACGTCAATCTTGGATATTGTTCAGGCATCTGAGAGGTGCAAGCTGCAAGACATATAGTAGAACCTGAAACATTATACACAGTTTCCAATAGAAAGGTCAATTTTATCTTCCAGATTGGTTGATTTTTCTTCTGAAAGAATATCAAGATTGATGTGTGTATTGCTACAGTTATCCAAATCAATATTTTCACAAAGAAGTGCAACACTTGATTTTCGTCTTCCTTAGAATCATAATTATCAGACATTTCATTAAGAGTTGCAGCAAGACCTTTGTTTCCAGCGTATTTCTTTCGATTTGGACATTCATTTGCAAAATGACAAGACCTTTACACTTAAAGCACTGAGGCATATCCTCGTCATCAGTTTCACCAATATCCCTATTTTTAGGAGGAACACGAGTATGAGGTTTATCTGATGACTTGGATTTATCTCTGGAAAACCGTTTACTTCTCTTCAAAAGAAGATCCCTAAACTTTCTTGTGATCAACGAGACTGACTTGTCAAGATCTTCATCTGATGAATCAACCTCGAAAAGATCATCTTCAGAGATATAAACACTTTTACTTTTATCAAGTAATTTAGTGTTCTTTAGTGCTTTGAAAGTAACATCATTACTAGACTTAGACGTATGATCATGATCAAAGATCTTTAGCTTCCCAACCAGAGTATTTCTGGAAAGCGTTGCGAGATTATTTCCTTCAACGATGGTATGCTTCTTAGAATCGTATCTAGATGGCAGCGATCTGATAATTTTCATCAAAATGTCCTTTTCAAGAATAGGCTTACCCAATGCAAAAGATGCATTAAAAATTTCAGACACTTTATGATTAAACTCAGCAAAACGTTTCTTCATCTGCCATACGAAGGTTTTTCCAATCAGAACTTAGGTTTTGAAGTCTAGCTTCTTTATCATTGGTAATTCCTTCAAATAGGTTTCTAAGATATCCCAGGCTTCTTTAGACTTTGTGCGCGTAGTCACATAGTGCTGAAGATCAAGGGTAATGGCATATATGATAGCATTTAATCCCTTAGAATTTTGCTTTGCAGCAAGAACTTCTTCTGGGATTTATCTACCAATATCCTTCGGTATAGGTACATCAATGTCTGTATTAACCGGAGGTTCATAGTCATTAATAACACGTACCCATGTTTGAAAATCACGAGCTTGAAGAAAAACATGCATATAAATTTTCCACCATATGTAGTTTGAGCCATCGAAGACTAGTGGTACGTTTATGGAGATAGAATTTTTGTCCATAGAGTCAGATCGCTACAAACACAGACTTGTAAGGCCTTTAAACATTTTTGCCTGCTCTGATACTAATTGAAAAAGTAGGGGTACAACAACCAAACCCAATATTTCGATTAGCAATCTGTATGGAAAAACTCTAATATACTTATAAGAGAATCAACTAGACTCAATCTTAATAAAGTATATCAAAGAGTTATATCTCTCTTTATCAATTCAGTTCTTACTCAAGCAAATAGAAATCTGCGAGTCTAATTGAATACAAGAGAAATCACTTGAACGGTACCAAAGACCAATGTTCAAGTATTAATCAATGTAAATCAACAACCAAAGGTTGGATATTCTAATTGATTGATTCAAACGCACAACCTGTGATATTTCAATTATATAACAAAATATAATGAGGAAAAGAAATAACACAGACACCAGAAGTTTTGTTAACGAGGAAACTGCAAATGCAGAAAAACCCCGAGACATAGTCCAGATTGAACACAAACTGTATTAAGCCGCTACAGACACTAGCCTACTACAAACTAACTTCGGTCTGGACTGTATTTGAACCCCAATCAATCTCACACTGATACAAGGTACAGTTATGCTCCTACATCTCTATTCCCGGCAGGATACTACGCACTTGATTCCCTTAGCTGATCTCACCCACTAAGAGTTGCTGCGACCCAAAGTCGAAGACTTTAATAAACAAATATGTATCACACAAAAAAGTCTACGGTAATAGATAAATCTGTCTCCCAAAGAAATACCTACAAGTTTTGTTCCGTATTTTGATAGATTAAGGTGAACAGGAACCAATTGATAAACCAGACTTATATTCCCGAAGAACAACTCAGTATTATGAATTACCTCACAATAATCTTAATCGACGCGGCGAAAGAAGATATTGTGGAATCAAAAACGATGAGACGAATATGTTTGTGATTACTTTTATATCTTGCATATAGAAGATATCAATATCAAGCCAATCGTTACGATTGTACTCAATACGATAGAAACATCAAGATCAGATCACACAACTATAAGAAGGTAGTATCGGTCAGGCTTCACAATCCCAATGAAGTATTCAAGTCGTTAACCTACAGGGTCTCGAGAAGAAACCTAAGGTTAAAGAAGAATCGACTCTGGCTTATACAACTAGTATCACACAGGAGGTGTGGGGATTAGGTTTCCCAGTTGGTAGAGTTATCCCTTATATAGTCTTTCAAATCAGGGTTTGCAATCAATGTTAGCTTAGTAACAAAGCATTCAATATTCACCATTAGATGAAAACATAATTATATTCAAGCTAATATTTTTCAACCTTTAGATCGAAAACTTAGATTGTTACACACAAATGAAATACACGATTTTAGGTTTGTGTAACCGTACCCAAACATGTACATTCGTTGGTTCAACAGTAGTTAACCAAATGGTTAGCCATATGAGCACTTTCATATCAACCATATTCTTCTTTACCATCACTAGTTCAAATGACTCAAATCACCTAGTTAGAGAGTTGTTCAATTGCTTAGATCTTATAGAAGTATACAAGACACAATCGAAGGAAAAACGATTTGATTCACTCGAATCGATTCATGAACTTTATAGCCACGGTTTGAAAACTTGCATTCCTTAGTTTATATAAGTATAAGTCACGAATAATTGTTTTTAGAAAATAACCAACCTAAGTACGCGGACTTAAGTACCCGAAATAAGTTTGTAAATTTTTTACAAACTCACTAGTACAAATCTTTACATTGGCCACACTTAATCACCGTGTCCATAGGCTTTTGGTCATGGATTTTTTCACTCCAAAAATGTGGCATCAGGTGCCGAGATAAAAAGGTATCCCTATGGCTACATAAAATTTGAGTGGCTATAAAATATGATTTACCATGGACATAACTCTAAAACCGTGTCTATATGGTACTCAATATTTTTTTGTAGTTAAGCATTTTCACTATCACCATGGCCATTGGATCTTTATAGACACACAATTTAATTATATGTGGATAAAGTTTACCTTAAAGTCACGTGAATTTTATTATAGCCGTGGCCTTTGTCATCAATTGGACACGCGAAATTCATTTTATCATGGCCAATTCATGAGTTGCAGTCACACTAATTTTTCTCAACCATGGCCATCTCTATCATTTGGACACACGAAAAATAATTTAACATGGCTAATACATGATTTGTAGTCACGTTTAATCTATGGTACCATGGCCATCCATACTTTTGGACACATGATAAACATTTTACATGGCCAATTAATAAGTTATGGCTACTAAAAATTTGTAGCACCGTGGATAAATTTTTTCGAAAGACACATCAAGTGTTTTGAATGTGGCTATTGTTCACCTTTTGGACACATAAGATACCACAAACCATGGCGATAACCTTTATAAAATGACACAAAACGTATTCAACGTGGCAAATATTAGCTTTTAGTCACTCGAAAAAATTGCAATTTTTATCGCTCAATTTATCTTCAGGGACCTATTGGCCCCCTATTTTATTATTAGTAGGAAAACTCACCTAAATAACCATCCATAAAAAATTAATCAAGACTAAAATTAGAATTGAACCAAAATAATTTTTATTCACAATATGATAAACGTCTCAATATGTGACAGCATTCAAACACTTGAAACAGTCTAAGATCTCAACAATTATCGAATCTTAAGATTTTATATAAACAAGAGTAAACTCTGATACATCTATTATACAAAGACCCAAGTTTGTTTATTATCTAAAGTTAATTGAGTCTCAACATACATAATTTGCGGCATCCCTTTACGCTTTTTCAGCCTCTTTCTCACTCTCTTTCCAGCTCTCATACGCTTGATTATCTGTAGGAAGTTCTTGTCTGCAAACTGGGCATGTGTTATGTTTTCCTGTTGCCATTACATAAAAGTAAATTTTAGATTCTGGTAAACCACCTAAGTAAAAAATTTACAAGAGGATCAATTAAAGTTTATAATGTGATCAAAGAGGACTAATTACCATCCATGGCATCAAACAGAGAGGGTGACACAAGTGCTTGCAAGGCGATTCCTACATTTTGTCATTTATAACCAAGTTCTCGCTGCAAACAACACATTTTATACCAAGGCCCAACCTCGTTAAGGTTTCCTCTGTCACAATGATTGTTGGAAGGTTTGCGACCACTTCCTTGCTAGAGGCTCTCTCAGAGTAGGATAACCAAGAATCTACATCATAAAACAAAATAACAAGGTTACATAAGAAGCCTCCTAATTAATCATCCCAACTTAGCCTCCCAAATCTACAATCGAAGCTCAGTGTCGATTCGAACTTCAAATGTGCTATAATGGCATACAAACAATGAACCAATAAGCTCCTGGAGGGGTCAGACTTCGAACTTGACAGGATACATAATCAAAATCGATAAATTTTAAGCTTAGTGTCGGTTCGAACTTCAAATGTGGTATAACGGCATACAAATTATAAACCAAGACGATCAGTATCGATTCTATCGGAATATTCTCCGAAACCTTAAACAAACCATTTTCAGGAAACTTCAGGAAAGAAAGTGGCTTCGATCTCGAAACCTGGATGGAAGTTGACTACTATAACACGAAAAATTCGTTAGAACGATGAATCTAACCATTCATAGGTAAGATGTCATGAAATATTCTCTGAAACCTCGAACAAACCCTTTTCTGTCGACCTCGAGAAAGTGGCTCCGAGCTCGAAACCTGGCCGGGAGTTGATTACTATAACTCGGAAACTTCGTTAGAACGATGGATCTAACCATTCATAGGTAAGATATCATGGAATATTCTCCAAAACCTCAAACAAACCCTGGAAAAGAATCCATGGGGAAATAAAGGGAAGAATACTCAATTGGAAGACGTGCAGGCTACACCTGCAAAAGGTGGAAAGATGAAGCGCATCAGAAAAATATCAAAGGAAGTCGACTGTTCAGTTGAGGAAGAGGAAGGTAGGGAAACCACTTACTGGAGCAGGTATAATATATGACATCGACTACTTATATATTGGCGTTATAATGATGTCCAACATTGTATTGACCTCATGCACGTTGAAAAGAATGTGGGCCAAAGTCTTGTTGGAACGTTGCTGCACAATAGGAATACAAAAGATGGATTAAAGGCCATATTGGATTTGGTGCGTTTGGGGTTAAAACCGGAGTTGCAACCTAAGTCAGATGTCAAAGGAACGATATGTTAATCCTTTGTCATGTTTTTTTTAAAAGTGTGTCTGTGTCTAACATGTAAATTTAACAAAAACATGTACTATGGACACATAAATAAAAAGTGGCTAAATAAATATCTTTTCGTCACGGGTCGATAATTGTGTCTATTGCCATCCTACACATTTGACACATATATAATTCTTAAATGTGGCCATATTCTCATCTACGGCTACATGTGATGGGATTAGACTGAAAACTATGGCCAAATAATTCCCTATGGATACAGTTGATGGGTTTATGATTAAACCCATGAAGAAATGGTGCACTATGGCTACAAGGTAACACAAAACATGGGTATAGTTATGTTGATGACCAGTAGCCACGCAAATAACCCAAAACGTGGCTAGGTTGTAAACCAAAAAACGTGGCCTATGTGAAGGTTTGTACTAGTGGATCCAGCAGATTTTCTCGGGACGAGAACCTCCGACAGTTCGCGGACTGGGTTCGCGGACTCTGTTCCGGTTTTCCTGATCAACAAAGTACGCATACTTTGGTTCAAGGAATAAGGATTTATACATATATGTGTTACCACACAATGCTTATATCCAACAATGGTTATATAATCTATATTCTCATTTCAATCATTGAAACATTCTTAGAGGACGTTATATAGTTGTTGTTCACAAACTATTTTTCGTCAAAGCCATTTTCAAGTAATTGAAACATAATATGACTTTCGTCATTAGGTAAAGATGAACTTAGCCAAAGCGAAAACTTACCAACGCATATTTCGAGAAATAGATAAGCGAGATAAACTCGGCTCGAAATAGCAAATGTGTATAATCAAAGTCTATATAGCAAAACGACTTTGGTCTCAAGATAGGAGATAGAGTAGATAAACTTTTGAGTGATAGATAAGTTCAAGTCTCCACATACCTTTTAGCCAATGAAGTTCCACCAGTTCCTTGAGTAGTTCTTCGTCTTGTATGATGATCGTCATGGAGTTCTTGAGCTCAACTACACTTTCTGTCCTATTCCGAGACTTAGCTATAATAGACTAGAAATAAAGACTTATAGTTGTGATCACTAACATTGACAAACATACTTGAGATAGCACCACATGTGAGTTCGACCGAGAAGTGCTCTAACAGGGTCTATGTAGTTGGCTCTCTTTTAGGTCTTTGCTTTTAGCTTGTTGTCATTGTCCAATTCAGTTTATATTTTAATAAAAATATATATGATTCAAAAAAAAATGTACTCAGGAGAAAACACCAGAGAATTTCACTAATCATATATATATATCAATAGGTGTAAATTTCAATATCAGGATACTTATCAATAGGTGTCAACTTCAGCGAATGGTAAGAGCCGGAATGTGCACCCCCATTTTAGAGGGGTGTACAAATTTGGACTCTACGTAGATGTGGTTTAACTTTTTTTTTATAATTAATAATTTACTTATCAATAGGTTCCAATTTCAGTATGAGGATCTTTTTTGAATGACGTATAATAGTTGTTTCAACTGCATTTCAAAATAGTCAAATACTCCCTCCATTTCTAAATAATAGGCTTGTTTGTGTGTAAATTTGCACACAAACCTGTTTATTTTTTAGAAACAGAAGGAGTAGATTCCCGAAAACAACCGAGGCATATATTAGATTACTTTTAGATAAATATAAAAAGGAAGCATTCCATAAGTTTAAGGAAGAGCATGTCGCAGTCTAGAAATCAATCTAAGAAGGAAAAATTGTTATCTTTTTCTTCTCCCACTAATAAAAAGTATCAATAAACAAACAAGCTTTTAATTCTAAAACTAAGATTAAATGTTAAGAAAAAAGAATTTACCTAGTAATTGGACCTGAGTAGAAAGATGAGAATAAATGTTGTTGGTAACCATATTTGTAATACTTACACAATTCTAAAGGTTGATTATATATTGATTATGACCATATTACCCCCACTGGAGATCTTATGACGACTATAATCTTCAGAAAAAGAAAATCTTGTGTGATTTAATTATTGTATATAGTTCTTGTAAAAAGAGTTGTTGTCTATCGATTTCCGAAAAACTTGGTATATCCAAATTAAAAAGTATGAATCCTCCTTGTCAACTTCTATGATTTTTTCTTAATTTAAGTGAATGCCTCATTATATTGATTTAATCTGTTGGAGCATCGTGGTCAAAATCACAAGTTTTGGTATGTTAAGCTTGTTAGTAACTACCTCTTGATTGATAGTCTACTAAGGTTAGTCTCAGACTTGGAATAGAGTATGGTAGTTGAATATCATAATTCACCAATCGATTTTGATGGTTGAAGACTGGAGAACAACAAAGACATCTATGGAAATATAATCAACAAAGGTATGTGAAGATTGACCATCCTATTTACTCATATTATCTACCATTCTCTTTATTAAGACATGTCTATGACTTTAGTATTATGATGAGAATTGCAAAGAAGAAATCTTGAGCATTGCAATATAAAACTTATCGCATAATAGGTAGAGTGCAATTTATTGTTCGACATACCGCAGTTGTTCATTAAGTTCATAAGGACTCTTCAAGTTAGTTTACTAATATATTAACTAGAGATATGCAAACTTCTGGGATATGGTAAGCATATAAATCTAAACCAAAATAGGTACCGAAAATTGGTTTTAGGATCTTCACCTGAATATCAAAGGAATATACTTGAACAATAAGGTATTCGAGTTTAACACATATTCAAATCACTATGTTTACACTTATGAACATTCCTTGTTTAACTTGTGTGCATCTTGATGTTTGCAGAAAACCCAAAGATAACAAACAAATCGAAAATATAGAAACAAGTTAAACAATGTTAGGATCAGTCCTGACTTGGGATTGGTCCTGAGATACACCCTTGCCATAAAGGATCACTCTTGGGATTGGTCTTACACTTAGGATTGTTCGTGAAATCATATTTCAATAACGAAACAAGTTTCACAAGTCTACCCCCTTGAACTATGTTTTCTGAAATTGCTTTCAAATATAATTCCAAGGTTTGAATTCATCTGGAAGTTCAACACTATAAATAATATTGAATTACCAATTAGTGCAATGTCAAGAATATGAAGTCCATAGATAAACTATTCTTCGTAAATCCTTGTACTCAAGATGTGGAAACTACTTGTATATTGTTCTTTAATGATACTTTGAACCTAGTAAAATGACCAAGTCACCAATACCGAAGTCCTTTTAAAACTAAAAGAACCGAAAAATCGGCCAAGTTAGTTTTGGACTTCTAAATCATATCCATTCCCCAAGTGGATGAAGTAGTGGCCTTTCTGCATGGTACCAAGGTTGATGTTGATGACTACATGACTCATTGTGCCATAGAAGGTGATGCACATGCTATAATTGACATTATCGAGGACCCAATGAAGAAACCCCGTTGGCAAATTAATGTAGTAGTACGTCGTTGGATCTTAGCTCGTTAAGCTTCCAATTAATTTCATGTAATAATGATTATTAAATAATATACTAATATAAAATAATAATAATAATAACTGGTCATGATGTTTTGGTTTTTATCTGGTTTGGTTTGATTTTAATTTATATTTCAATTCTTGTGTTTGGGTAAAGGAAACTTTGCTGTTTGGTCCTAAGCCCACAAGGTTAGTTATAGTAGGGTCCAACCGGATTTTTTTTTTATTTAGAGGTCCAAAATTAATTAAAACATGGAAATGACCATAATACCCATTGTTACCAAACGTGTGTGTTTACACGTTCATTATATCGAGTACATATATGTTACACTGATTATAAATTCGAGTACATATCTGCTACACTGCTTATAAATTCGAGTACATATCTGCTACACTACTTACAAATCTGAGTACATATATGTCGCGTTGCTTACATTTAGAACACGTATCCGCTAAATTGCTTACAAATTCGAGTATATATCTGCTGCTTATGAATTCGAGTATGTATCTGCTGCACTGCTTACAGGAAAAGTACATGTTTGTTAGAATCAATGATAAATGAACTAGAAAACGTTTTACATCACATATACTGTAGGATCATACCAATTAATCTCTAATATTTCTTTAATACAATATTAAATCATAGGAAAAATAAAGGAAAACCTTTATATGCACTGTAAACACAGAAAAACTATACAAAATTAGCACATATTTCAGTATTTCACATACGTACTCATGGATCAAACAAATAAAAATGTGACAACACTCTGAATAAAACAGAATCAAAAGAAGTTTCTATCAGTTACCATATACGTACTGCGTATTCATGAATTAAAAATCAACTGCATGTAAATAAGAATTGATGCATTCATGAATATAACATGATCAATGCACATATTTCAGTATTACAAATACGTACTCATAGATCGGACCCAAAAACAATGGCAAAACTATGAATAAAACAAAATCAAAAGAGGTTTGTATCAGTACACCATATACGAACTGCGTATTCATGAACTAAAAAATCAACCGCATGTAAAGAAGAAATGATGAATCCTTGAATATAACCGAATCAAAGCACATGTTTCAGTATTACACATATGTACTCATGGATCGAACCCAAAAACAGTGGCAAAACTTTGAAT
This sequence comes from Papaver somniferum, assembly GCF_003573695.1. Taxonomy (NCBI): domain Eukaryota; kingdom Viridiplantae; phylum Streptophyta; class Magnoliopsida; order Ranunculales; family Papaveraceae; genus Papaver; species Papaver somniferum. The sequence continues at coordinate 212,150,194 of NC_039362.1, forward strand.
AAAACAAAATCAAATGAACTAAAAAATCAACTGCATGTAAAGAAAAAGTGACGAATCCATGAATATAGACGAATTAAAGCACATATTCAGTACTACACATACGTACTAATGGATCAACCCAAAAAAAAAACAGTTTGTATCAGTATTCCACATATGTACTGCTGATTCATGAACTAAAAAACAATTGTATGTAAAGAATCTATCAAAATAACATAATCGAGAGAGTCTTATTTCAGTATCGAAGATATGTACTTATGAATCAAACAACAACAAGTGATAAAACTAAGAACAAAACAGAATCAAAAGCAATTTGTATCAGTATTCAACATATGTAGTGTTGGATAATATCCCTGAAACAACAAACAAGCACGATTTTGATAAAATGAAGAAGCGAAAACAACAAGATAATCAAATCGAAAGTTCAAATATGTTAAAAACATCATAATCTAGCTAAAAAATTGAATAATTACGATCAAGATTCATAAAAAACAAACCAAAACAAAAATAAATGCAAAAAACAAACAAAAAACGAAACAAGAAAGTGAAAACGTAATCAAAACGATCGGATCTTCACGGATTCAGTTGAAATAAAAAACAACAACAGCAGAAAGAGATATTACATAACATACCTGTAAATATTCAAAGAGATCTTCATAAAAACTCTAGCTCGTAATCCAAAAGCAGGAGCAAAATTTGAGAAGATGAAGAAAGAGAGGAGGATAGCGGAACTCAGATCTGTAATAAATGGTGATTTTTTGTAAGAAATATATATGTATTATCAGGAAATGGGTAGTTTGGGTATTTTTAAAAGTGGATTATGACATCCCGCACGTGTACCGGACCAGGGGATAAAAATTTTGGTCCAATTTCCTCTTTTTCTTTTTATTATGGACCTCTGGTTACTGGGCTTTAGTGGATGGACCTGCTACTAACTAAGACTACCATAATAGTACCTATTGGTAATTCCTACTTGGGTAAAACAACCAACTAAATCGGAGGGGATCATGCCCAAGCCCAGTTTGACCTAAGCTGTTTAGCGATTTGACTCAAAGATAGGCTCTAGTCTGAACTTTGAACTGAAAGAAGATACCGAAATACGTTTGGAATATGTTTTCCCTTTCAGCATCCAAATAATAGTGTCCTATTCAATGCAGCCATTCTTGGAAATAATCATTTTCCTTAAGGTTTGTTGTAATGTCATTCAGATGTTTACGTATCATAATGGATGGAAGAGTTTGATCAAATGTCAATGTTTAACCTTAATGGGCTTGTATGATGCTAAGTTGCTAACATCTCATTATGTCTTCACAAAATGGAAGATTATTTCCTAACTCAATATCCAACAGGAAAGTCAGCTGCCATTATTCTCGTTGTAGAAGAGGTATAGTTCTGTTGATCAGGAGAAGGTTCTATGTAGAAACATGGACAAATATCTTGTCGGTGCAAGCGAATTATTCCCAGAGCTGAGTAGCTGACTATTGGAGATAAAGAATGGCCAAATTTGGTAGAATGAATTATAGCAAGAGAATCAAAAGGAAACTCCAAGCTATGTACTGCTTAAATAATGTAGCTAGATCACTTCAATCTGCGTGGCTAATCCTTCCAAACAAAATCCTACTAATTGTGCATTTAGACATATTAAGAACTTGTGCATGTACATTGCAGGTAGGTGGCCATACCAACTTCATAATACTATAATAGTTTAAACACCTACAGTATTGTTGTCAACCTTCCAGCTCAATTAGCTAGCCGGAAAATAGCGTTTTGCAGTGACTTGGGCTTAACTAACATACTCTTTTTCACCGGCTTTGTAGTCTGAGAAGATAAGCGCCCAGCAAGAATCGACTAAATGATACCGGTAATGAATGCGCAACAAGCATTGTCTTTTCACTGGTTGAAACGAACACTACTAGAACAAGTTCGAAGAAACAATGTCCATCCTTAATAATGACTTGCTGATACCATGAAAGGTCTTTCCCTGTGTACATGACAACATTGAGAAGGATATCGAATAAAAGCTGACGTTTGTAATTGTTGTTTAGTGGTTATATATATATATATATATATACATGAAGAAAGCCCGTAAAGAATGTCTGCTTCTTATTTGTTTTCTAGAGAACAAATCATTCACGATTCATTGTGGTATTTAATAATTATCAAGGTACAACGAAAGAAGAAAGTGTATCATACAACATGTTAATGTAGGTAAATATGGACAAAGAAGATTGGTATAGGATCAAGTATATAGAAGAAACTTGTTAATTTCATCGAATCAATCATTCATTTATATGTTTGTAGTAAGAATCTTATTGTTCCCCACATGGACTCAAGTCCTACACTTCCTTCTTGGATTTGCTTGTCACTTGTTTTCTTGTTCATTCCACCCTTGCTGAAGTCGTTGAATAATGTCACTGAGTTCGAACTACAGTGATAAAGTCCCAGGATGATATCACTAAATTCGAACTCGCCAGCATCACTGTGATGGAGGGGATTTTTTCTTGCTAGCAACAAATTAGTATTAAGATACTTTTAAACAATTTGTAATCATGTTTGTGGACTTTTGTTTGAAACGAGAAAGCAGTGTTATAAAGTTTTGAAGAGCTTGACTAAATTTTCAACATTTTGGGCTTTACTCGTGGAAATGAGAGACATGAAGTAAAATTTGTCAAAAGTATGGTCAACAAAACCCTCATACCAAGATAATGGACATAAAAAATCTTCTTTCCGCATAACTAATAAAGAGTTTAACAAAGTAAAATCAGATTAGTTGAATAAAGTATTTCATAAAGCCACGAATAATTGCACGAATTTTGTAGACAATGTTAATATAATTCTCAAGTGATACTATGGTCTAGGCTAGGGTGTGACCATAAGATCATATATAATCTCTGTAAGTGGCAAAAATGGCCCACCCCAGTTGGTCCATTGGTACTGTTAGATATGTACCCATATCCTAGTTATTGATTCTAGGTCTACATATCATATCACCAGTAATGGACCTCAGTCTACTATATTAGACTAGTAGTCTCTTTTAGTTGGTCTTTTTGTAGTGGAACTGGAATGTACCACTGAAAGATAGGAACAAATGGGGGCTTATATAAATTTTCTTTTATGTACTCGGTGTTAAATGAAGGTTTGGAGAGGGCAAAAAAAACCATCCTCGCACGTTTGAATTGTTGTGCAAGATCTGGTGTTAATGGACTACATTGACATCGAGGTCAACAACATATCTTCGGGAGCTCTGGTAGTCTGGTTGGTGGAAGCTTTTAGGGCTATGCAAAGAACTTCAACCTCTCAATATTGTTATTAGGGTACAGTTTACACTTGTTTGTCTTATATATGATTTGGTATCCTCCCATTTAACTGGTAACCTTATTATCAGTCGTATAATTTTTGAGGAATAAGGTGGAATATATCGTATAAGTTGCACGTGTTGAGGCAGCTTGAAATGGCATGTAGAAGATATCCCTATGTTGCGGATTGGGGTGAGCATTTTATGCGTCATCCGCGGATTTAACTGTGACCAACCGTACTTGTGCGGATGGATGTCCAGACCGTTCGCTAATGGGTTTGACGTGGATGAGATATTTGAAATCCAGCGAATTATGGATTGGATCCGGATGCAACATTGAAAATCCGTTGGACATCCGTACCCGTTAGATTAAGGATATTTATATAATTTTTAGAAAATATATGGATAGTTTTAGAATTTTTTATAGCGTTTGCTTGGAGTGTTGTCCACGACACTTCTATATTTATATACATATATAAAATGTGTAGGGTCTATAAGAAGTCATTTATATTGGCTTTAGTTTTTCATTATATATTTTAACTAACACAAGTCCATTGGATTATCCGCATCCAATCCGTTCATCCGTGCATCCATTGGATACAAATCCGTTGGACGTGGATTGGATGCGGATGCCAAATTTGAAATCCGTAGAGAATTGGATTGGATGCGGATGAGGTAAAAACCGGTCCATATCGGCCCATGCTCACCCCTAATTGCGGAGCTGGGTATCTTGTATTCGCTGGGAGAATTTCCTCTGCAGAGGCCTTGTGCAGTAAACCCCCTCCGGACGGTCGTCCGTCATCGTAAAGTAACCCCCGCGAAGCTTTCGGGAAGAGAGGTAGTCTTGTGCGTAAGCATAGCATTTCTAGTCGAACCCGACCAACCCAACTAAGAATCAAATGGATAAAACTTGTGTTTTTTTTTGAGGAGAAAGGTTGGGATTTTATATACAAAAAAGAAAAAAAAATTGTAAAAAGGCAAAAGCCATCATTGTATTATATGTACAGCTAGTTACATTCCGTCAATAATAACTTTTCAGAGTATTATGAGGTCCCTGAATTTGGTTCCAAAGAACCATTTTTCTTTCCCACCCCAAGGGAGGATTGAAAACTTCACTTCATTTATTTTTTCTGTTGTTGATTTGGGCATTTTCCTTGCCGTTACTCACCTGTTTTTTTCGTTCCATAAGGCCCAAGAAATTGTAAAAATCAACCGATAAAACTTGTTGAAGTTTTGTTTCATATTTTTAAATGAAAACATTGCTCTACTGTATTGTGATGGAGCTTCAAGAGAAAAATAATCATAGATAAATTGGCAATGGATAGTCAGAACGTATTTATTTATTGATTTTTTTTTTTGATTTTTTTGAAAAGTTGGATTGCCAAAATTATACCGGTTATTTGTGCTGGCAGAATCAGGTGGTCCGTGGACACACTATCTGATCTGGAAGATGGATGACCATCAGCGGAAACCAATCATCCAACTATCACCCCTACACAACAACAACAACGCACACCATCATCATCACCCTCTAACCTTAGCCCAACCCACCCTACACCCATTCTACCGTTGTCTATTCCCGTTTCCTGCGCCATTATTCTAAACCCGTTCACTGCAATTTCCAATCCTACTTCCATCAGCACTGTCAATCCAATACCAACCCAACCTAAAACCCAACCAACATCAGTGTTTACCTTTTCGTGTAGGACATTCAACCTAAACCAACCACAACGTTTTATCATACCAAATTGGTTAATTAAGGAGGTGACTCGTCTCTTCGATCTTGGTGTGTATTTGGGTATCAGTTTCAATGCAATGCCAAATCACTCCAGAAAGTTTCTCCTTACTGCAGTCTCCTCATCAGGACTGATATTGAAACCAATACCTATTCTACATACACGACTTCTTTATGTAGAAGACTTTGCAGTTCAGCAAACAGTTCATTTAGATGGCGAAGAGGAATGAACCCAAACAAAGAACTGCTCCTGTGTTGAGTTTAGAGGACTCGTTTATGGTGTCTTTGATGATGATGAATCCTCTTCCACTATTAATCCGTTGTATCCTCCGGGTTTTGAACCTACATCGAATGAATTATCAGATGATGCGTCATTCGTGAATCTAGACACATCTGCCTCTCTCCATGTAGTCCCTAATAATCTCAAGTCTGAATTGAAGATACTCGGCATTACTGCAACTGACATTAATTCTCCATCTTCAAGAAGATCAGCCAAAATAAGGGTTAATCACCTTTTCCAATGAGTCTCTCAATATTAAATTGGAATGTACATGGTTTAAACTCAGCCAAAAGACGATCAATAGTCCACAATATGATTCAGTTAAGTAAAGCTCCAATCATCATGTTTCAGGAAACAAAAATGATACAATATACGTAATATGACAGCAAACAAATCGTGGATACAAAAATGTGGTTGGACTTTCCAATAATTTGTTGGTAGTTTAGGAGGTATGCTTATCTTGTGGGATAAAGATTTTGTAGAGGTCAATGACTCACTCATGGGAGAGTATACTTTATCGATTTCATGCACAAACAAGTAAGATAACTTTAGCTGGATGCTGACTAATGTGTATGGTCCTAATAACCCAGTTGAAATATCAGAATTTGGGTTGAGTTGGATACAGCTTGTAGATTATGGGATCTTCCATGGTGCATTGGGGAGGAGTTCAACACAAACAAAAAATGTGATGAAAAGAAGAATTACACCAGGATTACAAGGAGTATGACACATTTAAATGTTTGTTGAGTTGCACAACCTAGTCGATCTACCACTTAAGGGTGCAAGGTATACTTGGTCCAATGGACAAGCAAACCCGATGATGTGCAGTTGATAGATTTCTAATCTCTTCATCCTTTGAAACACATTTCTCATTCATTTCCCAGCTTGCCAAATCCCGGCTGACCATATTCCCATCCTACTTGATATTTCTGATCCCAGTTGGGGTCCTAGTCCTTTTAGGTTTGAAGCAATGTGGTTCCTAGAGATTGGATTTCTAAAATTATTGGAAGATTGGTGGCCGTCTTTTGTTTTTGCGGGTTCTCCAAATACTGTTCTGTGGCTGAAGTTAAAAGCTCCCAAATAAAAATTAGGGATATGGAATAAGGAGGTCTTCAAACACACTAATACAAGGTTGGATGACATCTTAGCTGAAATCCATGCACTATATAGCATTGCAGAGGAGAACACATTATCTGAAGAGGATATAACATCGTCTCACTAAAGTCTGAATTCGAGAAAACAACACAAATGGAAGAAATTACTTGGAAGATTAATCCAAGACTCAATGGGTACAAGAAGGGGATAGAAATACATCTTTTTTCATGAGCAAAGCATCAGCCTGAAGGAGACACAATAGGATAAAACAACTCTATATTAATGGAGAATTGGTGGATGACAAGAATACACCACAACAACATATTGTGTATTACTATATCACTTTGTTCACAAATGAAGAGGTAATCAGGCCGGAACTTTAAGATATTGTATTTGACAAGATAAATGCTTAAGAATGTGAAATCTTAGAATCAAGCTTCACTGAAGACGAAGTAACGGATGATATTCAAGACCTTGGATACGTCAAAGTGATAGACACATTTTTCTGTCTGATATAATCTCAATTGTATATATTGTTAGTGCTCGATTTTGTATTTATTTTGGCTTTTTATGTCTTTGTAGGTGTTTTTGGAAAAATAAGATTTTGCGGCGAAATTGGCTCGAAAAGTGTTTTTTGCGTTCATGGGAGGACATTTGCTATTCGGACACTCACTTTGGATAAGGGATGACCTAATTACTAAGGGGCATCCAAATTCCAGTCAGCTGCTAATCGCACCCCTACTCTGGATAGGGGGCGACCATCTTCTACATTTGAATTATCAGTTTTGGCGGGAAAATTTGTGGCAGTGAAGAACATATTAGGGTTCTTGATTTGGAGGAGTTTGAGGTCGATTAAACCTCTGACTTTCATAAGATAGACTCCTTATGAGTCTAGGAATCTGATATGGGTATTGAAATCGATTAGACTGGGCTCAATCGACGGATTTTTATCACAACAGAAATATGTGGAAAGTCACGTGTGTAACCTGTTTTAGGGAATTTTAGAGAGATTAAAGTGCTATAAACCTTCCCAAAGATTTGTATCTATCTAAGGAAGTGTTTAGAATAAAAAGGAAATCTCAGAAACGCGTAGAAATTCTAAAACAAGAAATTGCCGCAACTTTGCCGTGAAGAGAGGGGAAGAGATTTTGGAAGATTTGGGAGAGACTTAATCGGTATTTTTGATATAAATAGATTGTTTGGGTCATACAGAAGGGGTGTCGAGAGTTTGGGGACCTGAGGAGAGCCAGAGAAGAAGAAATCATAGTTTTATCAAACTCTGTTTCTGCTGCTGCATAGCTCAAGAACGCGAAGAACATTGACGCACGAAAAACTGTCGCAAAACAGTATCGTTGTTAAACAGCAGAAGAGCAGTAACGTTTGTATACAACAGTTAATCATTGTTCCTCTTTATACCAGAGATCTGTAACACTTTTACGTTGTTGCAAATCAGCTGTTTTACACCTTTTACTCTTTTAATCAACTTTTGAGCAACAAACATGTATTTTGAGCAAGTGATTAATATGAGGAGCTAAACCCCATTGCTGAGGCGATAGAGGAACATATTTTTCTAGCAAAAAGTGGTATATTCTTATTTATTTATTTATCGCAATTATTTTTATGATTGTTTTGCCTTGAGTGAAAATTGTTTGAATCATTCTTGCTAAGCAATTGTTATTTATTTTGATAGAGCATGCTTGGACCTAGGTTTTTTATGTTCTATGCTTCGGATTTACACTTGTTATTTTGAGAATCTACTTGTTGCAATAGTTTAGAATCAAACTGAACGAAAAAATTGCATGAATATAAATATTGGATTAAATCACTTTGAATTTGGAAAATAGTGGAATCTTAGCCTTAGTGTTCTTTTAATATTGATATCAACTTTGATTGAGTTTTCTATAATTTTTAGTGAGTTTTCTATTTTAATATTAGGATTCAAGTCTAATTAATATCCTTCACAAGTCTGAGAATCGAACCACTTTTACCACTATCTACAAATCATATCAATTTTTGGCGCCGCCGACGCGGACTTGTTTTTAGGGTTTTAGATTTATTTTATTTTTATTTTTTTTATTATTTTTGTCATTTTTTATGTTTTTGGGTATTTATCTTGTGTCTACAGGTTATGGATCATAAAGAAAAATGAGCCAAAGAGTTTGGTGATTTCATAAAGACTTGGAGCTAAAGATTAAAGCAAAAAGAACAGAAAAGAAGACAATTTTATTTTAGAGTTTGTTTATTTTCTTTTAGAAAGAAAAAAAAAATTGTATTAGGGTTTATTATTTTTGTAATTTTTCTTTACTTTTTTTGGACTTTTGGACTTTGGGACATTATTTTTTTTATTACCCTACGGAAGGGTACTTTAAATATAAATTGTTTGCAGAGAAGGAGGACAATTACGATATTGTCTTTGCACCTTGGGTTCGTACACAAGACATCGGAGTCAGTGGCCCGAGTCGACTACAACCGATTCATCCCCCGTCTGGAACGGGAGGTAAGATTCTAAACACTCGTGAATCCCCTGTCAGCGAGTTACTGGACTCCTTTGTATGCATATATGTTGAGGACTGAATACGGACATTTATTTTTCTAGTAAAGGGCAAGGCCTGGCCATATAAGATAAGGGTTCGGATTTCATCACCGTTCTCTTTTTGCCCGCTTTAGGAACACGTAACCTACGCGAACCTAAGCCTAAAATTTTGACTAGAACAAGACCGATAGGGTAACGAGCTTAACAGGAAAGTCATTCAAAAAATATTGGTTACTCTTTTAAGCATACTTCGAAGTTCTTGACGGTTTCTGTAAGTTGAATGCGTGACTGCGCCGCCTTGTAATACCGGTGAGGCCTTGGGTATCAAAGCTCCACCGAGCTTCCCTCGCCTCTATTCAACTTACGTTAACTCGGATTGATTCCATAGGGGTTTTCTTAAATTGTAACGAATTCCCGTTCGAAAGATTAGAAGCTGGTCTAGAAACAATCTAAGTGGAGCCATCATGCTCTTTGTTTGATAGAAATCAATAGGTTTGATTTGGTTGAGTCGGAATTGACTGTGTTTGCTTACCCTTCCAATTTAGAAAATTCTATTGTATGCCTGAACGTAAAAGAGACGCACTAGGTAGATTTGTTAAAGAGAAACCTAGTAGTTCGAAGCGTCTCGATTACCTTAATCTAGAAAGTTCGACTTTTGGAGAGTCTGTTTTTGAACGTCCTTTGACTGAGGAGAGAATCCATGTTGCTCCGATAGCGCCAGAAATGGAAACTTTGAAAGCTTTGTTGAATCCAACTACGACTACTCGTCCTTCGTGTATTAAGTTAGCTGAAACGGAGGCACCCTATAAACTGAAACATGGGACCTTACAGATGCTCCCAATATTTTTAGGGAAAGAAAATGAAAACACTTATTACCATGTTAGGGATTTTGAGGAAATTTGTAGTACTCTAAGAATTAGAGGCTTAGATGATGATGATTTGAAACTTAGGTTATTCCTATTTTCCCTGAAAGATAAGGCCAAGTCGTGGCTATATAGTTTGGACTCCGAGTCAATTGAGACATATGAACAATGTACATCTTCCTTTTTTAATAAGTTTTTCCATGGGCACAAAACATCGTCTATTAGGACGCAAAATATGCATATTTTCACAACAAGAGGGAGAATCTTTATATAGGTATTTGGAAAGGTTCAATGATTTATTATCCCAGTGTCTTCATCATGGTTTAGAAAATGTTAGGCTAGTTCAGATCCTTTATAAGGGTTTAGATTATTCCACAACGACCATGGTTGAGTCTCTATGCACTGGTGGATTTGAAAACCAAACTGTTGATGCGGCGATGGAATTTTTAATGAAATCGCCGAAAAAACCCAGCAATGGGAAAATAGTAGGGCACCCCAGAAAACAATTCTTTTAAGTAGAGGAAACGTTAATAGGGTAGAAGGAGGCTATGAATCAGATGCCAAAATTGCTGTTATAGCAAAAAGAATAGAAGCTTTAGAAGTGGGCCAGACTAGTGGTAGAGTGGAGCCTTTTTTGGAAGTCCAGAATATTGAAGAGCAAGCCAATGATCTTTATAATAACACTAGATTTTATAACCGTCAAAAGATTGACCCATATTCAGAAACCTATAATCCTGGTTGGAGAAACCATCCGAACCTGTCGTGGTCTAAGGGCCAAAGTCAAGGTCAGTTTAGTAATTCTAATGCTCCCCCAGGTTTTGTCTATACTAAGAATCCTTCAGGACTAGCTCAGTTTCAGAATCAGTCAGATAAGAAAATCCTAAGTTTAGAGGAATCTCTCGCCTTGTTAACTCAGCAAACTGCAAAATTTCAGTTATCCGTAGAACAGAGTCTACAAGCTAGTAACAGGATAGGACAAGAAAATAGTCAGGATATTTCCGAGTTAAAACCCAGGTTGGTCTGATAAGTGATTCTTTGAGAGAAAAAGGTAAGTTTCCTAGTCAAACACAACCCAGCCCTAGAGGAGCTCATGAATTAGGTGCAAAACCATCGAATCAATTGAATGTTGTTAGAACCCTTAGAAGTGGTGGAGTTGTAGACAATAAGGTAACCATGCCCGATAGTGAACATACTGTAGTTCACCCCTCAGAATCTCACCTCTCAGGACCAGTAGCTGAGGAGACTGATAAAGTTTCTGATGATGTGAATTCGGTTCCTGAAAGGTCTGATTTTATGCCTAGAGCCCCATTTCCCCATCTATTAGTACCAACAAAGAAGGAATCGAACATTAATGACATAGTGGAGGTTTTTAAGCAAGTTAACGTAAACCTTCCTTTATTAGATGCAATTAGGAAAATTCCTGCTTATGCCAAGTTCCTTAAGGATATGTGTACGCGAAAACGAAAACTTAGCGTCCATAAGAAAGCCTTTTTAGCTAGTCACGTAAGTTCAATCATTCAGAACACCACAACTCCAAAGTACAAAGACCCAGGTTATCCTACCATTGCTTGCACAATAGGTAACTTCCGGGTAGAAAAAACTTTACTTGACCTAGGAGCCAGTGTGAACTTACTGCCAATCCATGTATACTTACAGCTAGGACTTGGTGAAATGAAACCTACTCAGATGACACTGCAGTTAGCTGATAGGTTTGTTAAAATCCCTCGAGGTGTTATCGAGGATGTTCTTATTGAGGTCGACAAGTTTATTTATCCATTGGATTTCGTGGTCCTAGATACGCAACCTGTACCTGACCCAGAGAACCAGATACCTGTGATTTTAGGTCGCCCATTTTTAGCTACGTCTAATGCGATCATTAACTGCCGAAATGGTGTGATGAGTTTATCTTTTGGTAATATGACTATGGAGATGAACATTTTTAATGTCAGTAAGCAACCTCATGAGCTAGATGACACATGTGTTGAAGAGGTGAACATGATAGAAGCCTTAGTCCAGGAGTCATTACCAAACATTTTGTCTGAAGACCCATTAGAAAGTTGTCTATCCCATTCTGGTTTAGATTTTGACGACAATAGCACTATTGAACAGGTGAATGCTCTATTAGATTCTACCCCCGTGTTAGACACTGATAGATGGAAAGCTAGGTTTGAACCATTACCAGTTTCTGAGACTACCCTAATTCGTTCTTTAGAAGAGCCCCCAAAGTTGGACCTTAAACCACTACCCGATACTCTAAAGTATGTGTTTTTAGCCCCATCTGAGACTTTACCTGTGATTGTAGCTTCCGATTTGGATAGTGATCAGGAAAGTAGGCTAGTAAATGTAGTTCAAGACAATAAGGAAGCTTTAGGGTGGACTATAGCAGACATTAAGGGTATAAGTCCTACTGTGTATGCATCAGATTCATTTAGAGGAAGACTCCAAACCTTCTAGGGAGATGCAACGTCCACTGAACCCTAACATGAAAGAGGTAGTTCGAAAAGAGGTGCTTAATTTGTTAGATGCAGGTATTATTTACCCAATTTCAGACAGTAAGTGGGTCAGCCTTGTTCAGGTTGTCCCCAAGAAATCAGGTATCACTGTAGTCCAAAATGATAATAATGAATTAATCCCAACCCGAGTGACCATGGGATGGCGTGTGTGTATTGACTATAGGAAATCGAACAAGGTCACAAGGAAGGATTACTTTCCCCTTCCTTTTATCGACCAAATGATAGAGCGATTAGCTGGACATAGTCATTATTGCTTCTTAGATGGCTACTCCGGTTATAATCAGATCGTTATTGCCCCAGAATACCAAGAGAAAACCACTTTTACATGTCCCTTTGGTACCTTTGCGTATAGACGCATGCCTTTCGGTCTATGTAATGCCCCTGCAACTTTTCAGCGTTGTATGATGAGCATATTTTCTGATATGGTAGAACGGTTCTTAGAGGTCTTTATGGATGATTTTTCAGTGTTTGGTTCATCTTTCGATGAGTGCTTGCATCATTTGACATTAGTGTTGACTAGGTGTAAGGAAAAAAATTTAGTGCTTAATTGGGAAAAATGCCATTTCATGGTTAAATCAGGAATTGTGTTAGGGCACATCGTCTCTTCAAAGGGTATAGAGGTATACAAAGCCAAAGTTGACCTTATTAAGACTTTACAGGTCCCAAAAACCGTAAAAGATATTAGGTCATTCCTAGGGCATGCAGGTTTTTACCGTCGATTCATTAAGGATTTTAGCTTGATTTCTAGACCTCTTTGCAATTTGCTTGATAAAGATGTTAAGTTTGTCTTTGATGATGCTTGTTTAGAGGCTTTTGAGAAGCTTAAAACTTTACTCACTACTGCCCCGATAGTCCAGGCACCTAACTGGAACCTACCCTTTGAAATTATGTGTGATGCTTCAGATTATGCTATAGGCGTTGTGCTAGGTCAGCGAGAAAAAAAGTTACTCCATGTGATTTACTATGCTAGCAAAACTCTGAATGATGACCAAATGAACTATATAACTACCGAGAAGGAATTGCTATCCATCGTGTTTGCCTTGGATAAGTTTAGATCCTATTTATTAGGTTCTAAGATCGTAATCTATACTGATCATGCTGCTTTGAAATACCTTTTTTATAAGAAGGATACCAAACCTAAATTGATTATATGGATCCTTTTGTTACAAGAATCTTTTCCAGACATTAGAGATAAAAGGGGTGCAGAGAATGTAGTAGCAGACCACTTGTCTAGGCTAGTTGTTAGTTCCCCTAATAATTCCCTTCCTACAAGGGACAGTTTTGCTGATGAACAATTGTTCTCTGTTTCCCAATCACCTTGGTATGCAAATATAGTGAATTATCTTGTTACTGGTCGAATGCCTCAACATTGGGGTAAGCAAGATCGTTCTAGGTTTTTAGCCGAGGTTAAGCATTTCTTTTGGGACGATCCTTATCTTTTTAAGTATTGTCCGGACCAGATTATTAGGAGATGTGTATCTGAGAGTGACCAGTCTAGTATTATCTCCTTTTGTCATGAACATGCATGTGGGGGTCATTTTAGTGCTAAGAAGACTGCTGCTAAGATTTTGCAGTGTGGATTTTACTGGCCTTCGTTGTTTAAAGATTCCCATAGTCATTGTGTTTCTTGTGAGTGTTGCCAGAAGTTAGGAACCATTTCCCGTAGAAATATGATGCCTTTGAACCCTATTTTAGTGATTGAGGTCTTTGATGTGTGGGGCATTGATTTTATGGGTCCATTTCCTATTTCGTTTGGTTATCTTTACATACTTGTCTCTGTAGACTATGTGTCTAAGTGGATTGAGGCGGTTCCGTGTAAAATGAATGACCACATGGTCGTAGTCCAGTTTTTGAAAGAGAATATACTTACACGTTTTGGTACGCCGCGAGCTATAATTAGTGATGGAGGTTCACACTTTTGTAATAGACCGTTTGCTCTTTTAATGAAAAAATACGGTATTACCCATAAAGTAGCAACCCTATATCACCCTCAGACTAGTGGTCAGGTAGAGGTTTCCAATAGGGAAATTAAACGTATTCTAGAGAAAACAGTTAATCCAAACAGGAAAGACTGGTCGTCGAGGCTTACTGATGCCTTATGGGCTTACAGTACTGCGTTTAAGACACCCATTGGAATGTCACCTTATCGTTTAGTGTTTGGCAACGCATGTCACCTGCCTGTTGAGTTAGAGCATCGAGCCTATTGGGCTATTAAGAACTTAAACTTTTCACATGACAAGGCAGGAGCTCAAAGAAAGCTCCAGCTCAATGAGTTGGACGAGATTCGTAGAGATGCATACGATAGTGCTAAGGAGTATAAGAACAAAATGAAACTTGTGCATGCTAGGAATATTTTACGAAACTCATTTTCTCCAGGTCAAAAAGTTCTTTTGTATGACACTCGTTTGCATCTATTCCCCGGGACCCTGTTTACCTTGATTGACTATCGAGGCAATTTTGTATGTTGTATAATATTTTTGTAGGTTTTTGGTTACACTTCACCCAGGTACTATCTTTCCGACTTCTCTCTTTACTATTTCCTCATGTTACTTATATTTTTGGTACTGTTCTTTAATTAGAAACATTTAGGACAATGTGAGATTTAAGTTTGATGTTCTATGCTTCGGATTTACACTTGTTATTTTGAGAATCTACTTGTTGCAATAGTTTAGAATAAAATTGAACGAAAAAATTGCATGAATATAAATATTGGATTAAATCACTTTGAATTTGGAAAATAGTGGAATCTTAGCCTTAGTGTTCTTTTAATATTGATATCAACTTTGATTGAGTTTGTTATAATTTTTACTGAGTCTTCTATTTTAATATTAGAATTCAAGTCTAATTAATATCCTCACAAATACGAGAATCGAACCACTTTTACCACTATCTACAAATCACATCACAAAGCGCCTAGTCCAGATGGTTTCCTAATAATTTTTTTCAAGAATTGTTGGAGCTTTCTAAAAGCGGACATAATGAGTACGGTGAATGAGTTTTGCTCTACTGGACAAATCGATGTCAAGCATAACTCAAAATTCATTACCCTTGTTTTAAAGGAAGATTACATTGAAACCATTTAGGACTGCAGGCCGATTCGCCTTCTTACAAGTGTTATAAAATCATCGTAAAAGTGTTGTCTACCAGACTCAAGTTAGTAATGGACAAACTTATTTCACCTGTGCAGTATGCCTACATTGAAGGAAGGCAAATCATAAATGACACCTTAATCGCAAATGAGTTGGTCCATTCAAGATTAAAATCGGGTAAGGCAGGAATCATATGCAAAATAGACCTTAAAAAGGCTTTTGATAGGATTAATGGAAGTATTTGGAGTTTATTTTAGACCAAATGGGCTTCTGCACAAAGTTTTGCAAGTGGCTAAGGTTTTGTTACTCAACTTACACCTTCTTTGTGTTAATTAATGGATTTTCATTCAGTAATTTCGCTAGCTCTCGTGAAGTAAGACAAGGTTGTCTAGTCTCACCGCTCCTATTCAATATAGTCATAGAGGGTTTCTCAAGATACATGGACAGAGATTCAAAGCTTAGTTTGTTTATTGGTTTTTCAATGTCTCCATCCAGTATTATTGTAAACCATTTACACTATGATGACGACACCATTTTCTTCATTGATCATGACAGAGTTGGACTTCACAACCTATTTTCTGTTCTTAATGTTTTGAATACAATGACGGTTTAAAGGTTAACACGATGAATACTAGACTAATAGCAATTGGAGATGTTCCTGAGATCTCTGTTTGGGCTTCGGAATTTCGCTGCACCACTGGAAATCTACCATATAATGTACTTGGGCATGCTATTGGGAGCAAAGGATACTTCCAAGCAAATATGGAACTCCATTATTGAGAAATTTGAAGAGAGGCTTTCTGCTTGGAGGTAAATTTCACTCTCAAAGGGAGGTAAACTCACTCTTTTGAAATGCATCTTGAGTTCACTCCCTATTTACTACTTTTCTTTATTTAAGGACCCAGCTTCTATTATCAAATTTTTAGAACGGAAGATGAGAAACTTCCTCTGGGAGTATAATAGCGTTGCCAAGATTTCTCACCAGGTAGGTTGGGATTTAGTCTGTGTCGATAAGGAAAAAGGTGGATTGGGAATGTGTAATCTAAAGAAGATAAATCTTTCCATGATTGCAAAATGATGTTGGAGTTTTGTCCAATAGAAGAGTAGGCTGTGGTATAGAATTATAGTGGATCGACAATTACGGTGGCAATTTCTCAAGCTGGATTCCAAATAAGGTCAAAACTGCTCATGGTGTTTCCTGCTGGAAAACCATAGCATATACAGCCCATCTGGTGAGTATGAACTCAGCGTTAATTATTCACTCCGGTACAGATATATCCTTCTGGAAAGATATCTGGAGGGGTAATACTCCCCTTGCTTCGACCTTCCCCGCACTTCACAAACTATCGATCAATAGAGATGTAAATATTGTTGATATGGTCTCAACAGATGGGAGTTGGCATTTCAGTTTTAAGTGAAATCTCACGGGTTCAGAAACTAACTCTTTTGCAGCTTTGTTGCTTGTGATCGGAAGCAATCCTCCAGCTCTATACAACCTTCCTGACACAAGACGATAGACTTTGCACAGCTCGGGTATCTCCACGGTTAAATCACTTTACTTTAAACTCACAACATATTCTGGTGTTCATGATTTTCCTCACTCCTTCGTCTGGAAGAAGCCCATACCTCTGAAGATCAATTTCCTTGTGTGGTGTTTAATCCATGAGAAGCTAAACACAATAGACATGATGCAGATAAAAGGTATTGACAGTTATAACTCTTGTGTTCTCCGCGGTGATGATATTGAATCCCAGGATCACATTTTCATGCATTGTAAAATAGCTCACAGTGTTTGATCATCGGTTTTACCAAGAGAGGGTTGGTCTTGGGTAATTCCAAGAAACATGAAGATGCTTGCTCTTGGCTGACACCAAGTTCACTTATCTAATGCAGGAAACTTTCTTTGGGGCCTAATTCCAGCTGCGGTTATTTATACCATTTGGACAGAACGAAACAGGCGCATCTTTGAGCAGAATTATACTTTTAAGACAGACTTTGACCTGGAAATAGAAACGAAGTCCATGGTTCTGTCTTGGGCAAATGCATCAGGCAATCGAGTCCATCTGGATTTCTCTAATTCTATTCTTAATAATTGGGATGCACTTTTTATGTAACTTAGTTGTTTACATGTTTTTTCTTTTAATCTACCCCATGTAGAACTTTTTATAATTTAATTATATTCTTAATATATCTTCTCTTGTTATTAAAAAGCAAAAAAATATTTATAAAGTTTTCGAACGGGTTTTAAAAAATCATTTTTAATTCCCGCCATTTATTTAATTCTAAAGATATAACTCAGGCTTTCTGAAATGGCAAATTACCTTGAATTATTCTTAGCTATGTCTTAAAAAAATGTATATGTACACAAATGGCTTCGATTTAGACATGGTTTTGGGGAAATCAATCTTGCTGCTAATCGCTTAGCCAAAGGCACAATTCTCATTAGGGTCAGAGTATTCAATATAGATCCTAGATAAGAATGGTCGCATGAGTCTTACTTTCATCTTTGTTAATGATTCTACACCCTAATACATCACGTTGATTACATGTTTGCTTATAACTTTTGAGTTGTATTTTGTTAGTATAATTGCTTAATTAATTGATCCATTTAGCAAAAACAAATTAAGGAAAAAAAAAACTTGGATAAAAAGAAAAAGGTGATCAATAAATCAAAACCACTCATGTATACAAAAAAATATAAAAATTGTTTAGTGGTTGATGAAGTCATCATCAATTAGTTCCAATTTGAATCCTCTTAAAATCTATCTCAAAAACACTCATAATTGATTTGCATATTCCTTCATTATTTGTTTATACTAATCAAAACATTAAGATCTACTAAAATGATTATTAAATTAAAAATACTTAATTAATTAAAAGTAATCAAAAAGCAATGAAAGCAACAACAGTTGGAAGGCATATTAAGAAGGAATCGCATCAAGAGTTGTCCCCCTTAATTAAAAACATCCTTCTTGTATCATATCTGTTCAGTCCCACCCTATTATTGGAATTTAATTTTCACTAATCGTACAAGTTTTTTCAATATTAAAGAAATTTAATCATGTGTTTGGTGAAAAACATAATGACCCTCTGCTCTTTCCTCTGGTTACCGTCGACAACAAACATGAGCACCAAGGTAATGTCCACCGTGTACCGATGAATCGCAAACCGACCTCTATGTCGACCACCGTGTGAAAACACTTTTGAAGGTCTAGGTTCTCGATACCTTAATGAACCGTCCATGGTGCAGTAGTTTACTCCAAGAATCAATTTATCACCTGAATATTCAGAGAGACATTAGTGTGAGATTAACTCCAAATTTATTATTACTTACAACTTATCATAATGTAATACGATCAAGTAGAGTATTTTTATGAGTTTGTACTTAATGCTCTTGTTAGTTGTGTTCTTCGTCAAAGAAATTGAATGATAAATGTACGTGTCCCCCTCTTCATCACAACTGTAATCTTAATTCTTCGTCATAAATAGAATGAACTACCATCCCATCCCGGGGATATCAGACCCAGATTCGTCTTCATAATCCAATTGTCTCCCCAATAATTAATTACTTGAAGGAGAGGGCGAGGCGGGGAGCAGTAGTCGTACTTGATTTTGCATATATAGCATGTTAGCTGAACTCATGGCATGTACCACCATCCTGGCAAATTTTATAATGGAGGAAGCAATTTTGTAGATATTCGGCTAAGGTGTATGCGGCAGGATACTCACCCAAGGCTGTGCTAGAGCGTGTTACCAAACTCTGTGGAGATATTCGGGATCTCGAAATCCATACAAAGAAAAGTTATCTACAACCTGGATCCACCGGATCAGTACATCACTGTAGAATTTGTGAGCCTCTTATAGCAGTCATGATAATCACCGTTTCATGGATGGTTTATATAAGAAGTTTGGGGTATGGTAATTAATTAACAACCAACAAGCCAAACCAAACCAAACCAACATAGAAACTTTCTTTTTCTTTCTTTTGCAGATATAAGGCTTTGGCTCTTTTGGGGCTGCATTTGTAAATAAAGGATGGACCCTTGAGATCTAGGTCATGTCCTATTCGTACATTAAATAGTTGCCCCCAAGCCAACGATGATGCCCTACGTGCCAGTTAAACATCCTGATTTTCTCACTTGCTTCCCCTTATTGGACAGTTACATGTATATACGTCGTTGATTCTTCCACAATTGTTCAGTCATTTTCATTGCATTTTAGAGCACTCAAGGAAGGTTTGGTCCACTTTTCATTGTAAGTTGTTGCAACCGAAGTTCAAAGTCAGTTGCTAAATTTGTGAAGATTGTGCCAATGGCATTATAAATTATGCAAATATGTGTTAAATACTTCACAAAGTTACTTGGGTTCGTCTTTTTTATGACTGCCATTGGATTTTAAAGGTAAAATAATTTAACAAGCCTGATATATGAAAAATCACCCATCAATCATATAGAATGGTATGTTTCTACGTCATCGCTAAGAATGCAAGTTTTGTTCTTGGCCCTCAAAAAATAATAGTTGAATTTACTAAAGATGATCAACCCTTGTAGGCATGTACTATCCAGATTCCATCAATGGAGATTTTGCGTTGGTTGTAAAAGTTAGAATGTTAATGACTGTTTGGCTTATAGTTTTATTTTATTTTAATCAAAAAGAAGTTGTATTAAGAAATGGAAGAATGTACAGAGTTTCTACCAGAGGTAGATGAAAAAAAAAAGCTACAGATTATATGAATCCCATATACTTAGCACAGAATTTGAGAAATTCAAGTGAACACGATGTCCTGTTGCAGCTGTCCAAGCTAGGACCGAAGATTTAGTTTCATTAACCAAGTCATCATCTTTTTTATAAAGGTATTGAGTTTCGAAACGTTTGCAGTTTCGTTCTCGCCAAATCGTACTAACAACCGTTGCCGGAATCAAATTACATATGTAATTACCGGAGTTTGAGAATAAATGGTGATACCACATCTCTGCTAATATCTTCATAGTACCAGGCAGAATCGACACCCAACCTGTATTAGGAATTAGACTATACCATATCTTGTATGCACAATGGAGAGATAAGTGGTCTTGCGACTCAACACCACTTCCACATAACGCAAAAGAATTATACATGTTCATACCTTTGTGTAAAAGTACTTTTATGGTATTCAGCTTACCATGAATTAAACTCCACGTTATGATATTGATTTTAAGTGGTATTGGCGGCCTTCCAAATAAAATGGTATGGAAAATTGCCGACACCGAATTCACTTACCAGTTTTTCATAAAATAACTTGACGGTAAAGACCCCCGTGATGTTGAGTCTCCATCTTCTCGGGTCTGGAAGTCCATCCCAAGCTGGTGAGTTGTCGCTAATAACAGTGAGAAATGCGGCGTAATCGTCAACCTCTTAAGTATGTAGTACTATCCTGAAATCAAACTTACAATTACCATATGTAGATATCATGTCTGCTAGCTTGACGTTTCTATCTCTTGATAACTTATATAGATTTGGGTAAACAGTTGCTAGAATAAGTTGTCCACACCGTGTGTCATTCCGAAAATCAATTGCATTGGCTGAATGTAAATACAATGTGCAGTTCTCGTATATTAAACCGGTCGTTTCAGCAATGCTCCGCCAACAAGAAACCCCGAAGGATTGAGTTATTTTATTGGGATTCCAAAAGGAGAAATCAACTTCATGTTTGTCTTCTATAATTTTATACCAAAGTTTATTTTTTTCGACACCATATCTCTAACAACATTTAGCCAATAGTGCCTGATTCATTAACTTAAGATTGCAACCATCAAGTCCACTTCTCTCTTTAGTTGCACGGACCATGTCCCAGTTAACTAAATGAGATGTCTTTACACCATCCTTGTACTCCCACAAAAGATTACACATCTTCTTTTTTAGGATCTTGATAACTGAAGCAGGGGCCTTAAACAACTAAAAATAATAAGTGGGAAGAGAACACAAAATACATTTTAAAAGAGAAAGTTAATTACCTCCTCTAGATAAAGAAATCCTTCTCCAAAACGGATAATCTAGCATCAAACTTCTCTAAAATTAGATCCCAAATTACTTTCGAGCGAGACTTGCACCAAGAAAATGTATCCCCAGATACATAAAAGGTAAGCAATTAGTTGAACAACCAAATTCTTCATCCCAGATAGCTAAGTCAGGCACATCTCCAACAACAATAAGTCTAGGTTTAGATGTATTTACCTTTAGACCAGCAATGAACTCAAAGCAATGTAAAGCAGAAAAAAAAGTTATGTAACTCTTCCTTGTTATTATCCATAAAGAATATAACGTCATCTGCATAACGAAGGTTATTGACTATGATGCTTGTGGGGGAAACAGAGAAGCCACTAAATAAACTTTGATTAGGTGCTCTAGCCATGAATCTAGAAAGCTCTTCCATAGAAATATTAAACAGAAAAGGACAAATTGGACAACTTGTCTTACACCTATTGTACTTGTGAAGTAACGGAATAAAGACCCATTAATCAGGATTGCTAATATGGGGTACCGAATTTATTGGGGGTGTACCATTATACATATAAGACAAAAAAAAAAGTAATTGCCTTTGGGTTGGTACACCCCCAAACAAGTTGACACCCCCCGTTAACAGCCTTGCCATTAATAAGAAACGAGAAGGAAGAATTGGAGTAACAAAACCTCAACCAATCACATCATTTTTTGTTAAAACCCATTTGTTATAATACAAATTTGAGATATCACAAGTTGATTCCGTCAAAAAAAACCTTTTGAAGATCAATTTTGCACACGATCTCAATATTTCCGGATCTAAGTCTAAAGTGTTTCTCTCTTATACTTTAGCCATTGCCACATTGCGTGTTCTAGCGGAAGTGATTTGTCGAAATTAAAAGTCATTTTGAAAAATATTCTCCATCTAATTTCTGACTTTTCTACTTGAGTAAAACAGTTAAATTTATTAAAGATGATCAACCTATATACTATCCAGATTCCCTTGATAGAGATTTTGCTAAAAGTCAAATATTAATGACTATTGACTTATACTTTGAACGTTGCCGTATAACATGTTTGACAACCAGAACTAGAACTGATTCGTGGAAATGAAAAGTCATTTTGAATTTTTTTCTAGATTTCTGACTTTTTCATTTGAATAAGTTGAAAAGTTTACTTCTTAAAATGCCAAACACCTTTGTATGATCACAGCATCGGCCAAACTATGTGGGCATCACATTCGACCGAATGTTCATGCCGGAGAAAAAATAAACATTCACGTGCAAGGAACACGTATGAAGTGTAAATTAAAACATAATCAGTAAAGGACCCCGTGATTCTCGCATGCAAAAATCAGACCTGAGACTGACACCAGGCAGTCATCGATCACTGTGCCCTGCATAATTGAAATCTGTTATCACCGGCTAAGCCAAGAATAGTCAGACCATGGAAAGAGGAAAACAAAGAATAAAACCTCGAAAAGTAAAACACACAAATATAAAAAATAGTAATAAGCACGTAGAAAGGATCCGGATAAGGCCCACACCAAAATGAATCCCATTACGAAAAGAGAGAATAAAAGCGGGAAAAAGTGATTTTTAGCGGTAAGATTTTGGGAATATTGTAGGACATTTTCCTAGGTCCACCGACACTTTATTTGTCCATGGGACTCTCTCTTTCGTTTGGGATTTTAGCTGGATTAGACCGTTGCAGTGCTTTTAATTTGTAACTAGGTTATGCTTTAAGAGCATATTTAGATTGTGCAATAGTACCCATGTTAATAGCATTTGTTATTAACATCGAATATTTATTTAAATGAATGTCATAATCTGATCGAGTTTACTAGTGATGAGTTTATTAGTTACCA
This sequence comes from Papaver somniferum, assembly GCF_003573695.1. Lineage (NCBI taxonomy): Eukaryota > Viridiplantae > Streptophyta > Magnoliopsida > Ranunculales > Papaveraceae > Papaver > Papaver somniferum. The sequence goes on from NC_039362.1 coordinate 212,173,440, forward strand.
TAAAAAGACGTTAACTCTTTTATCTAATCTAGAAAGAATTTGTTATTGGCGAGTTCGGAATTATCAGCTATCACTTGGGAACTTTACCAGTGTACTACAGTAAAAATATTTATATCGAGATTTGAGTAAGCTATGTTTGACATTTTCGACCCCCGTGGGGCATATGACTCTTAACCAGTTTTGAGTTTGTGGACAAACAATAAGACTCACCAAATTAGCTAGAATATAGCGTGTGAATTACCTTTTGGAGCTAGAAATGGACAACAAAAATTGGATGACAGTGTCTTAATAGAGACTTGCGAGTGACTCTTGTTTAAATAATTTCTTTTTTTTTTGTTACTGTGAAAGATTTGGTAAGAATGTGGCTTGAAAATGACAAGTGCGCATAAAGAAATGGCTTATATGGCGCCAAGCATAGCTAGTAACAGTTTACTACTGCACTGTAAAAAGAGAAAATTATTAGAAAGTAAAAGAGTAAACTGCAGAGGCAATAAAGGTGATTTGTCCTTAATTAATTAAAGACTCGATGAGTAAGAGAGAGACAAGGATTTTGTCGACTTGTTTATTTCACTCGAGTCGTCATCATTTGATCGCCGAATCCAAAAAATCGCCGAGAAGAACAAATATTCAACGTTTTGGCTTCGCCCAGGTTTGAACGGAAGACCTTCCGTGTGTTAGACTGACGTGATAACCAACTACACCACGAAACCGTTGTTGCAAACAATGAAAGTAATCAACTTGAAACCTGTTTTGAGACATACTCAAATGTTTTGAGACATGCATATGTCTAAGTTCGGCTGAAAAGTTATCAATCGAACCTTGAGTTATTAGTCGAACCTAGCCAAAAACATAGATTATCAGCCGAACCTTGAGTATGCCTCAAAATATGTTTCATCAACTTCACCATGAAACCGTTGAGCTCTTTGGTGACGGGCTTGATGAATCGTGTGGCATAAACCATAATACAAGATTTGTTATCATGCTTGTTTTTGCAAAATGCTGAAAGCATGCTTCGGTTGGGCATTCATTCGGATGGTTTGGTTTAAGGGCATGTTATAATCTGTATCAACATGAGACCATATCTCGTATGTACGATGTGATACTTTAAGAGTGGTGGATTATTTCAATAAATAAATAAACAGTACTACTCAACAAGAAATAATCGTTATTGTCTTCTCTTTTTATTGCATTATCTTGTAGTCACAACAATTATGTGCATAATAACATACAAGGTAACTCAAAGCCAAGGTTTCACCGATTCATTTAGCAAATTATTAAAACGCAAAAATTTAAAGAAGTGATTGTGGCATATGATAGATAAGGGACCAAGCAGTGCATGCCCGACGAGTCTTCTCTTGAGGTCTTACTTGAATGACTTTTTTTTTCCTTCATTACTTCCTTGACACTTCTTATTAGAGTGTCATTCTCATGACAACATCCTGATCTTTTTATAGATGTTTATGTGTCAGACCGGAAAATTATGTCTCTGATGCCTAGCCGAAACTCCGTCACTCGCGATAAAATGACCTGGCCTTAAAACTTCAAGCTCATCAGGAAAACGCACGTTTATTTGTCATTGCTAACATGCTTTACAAGCATGGTGCCTTAAACGTAAATTAATTCCACATCTTTCAACTTGCGTACCCTTGTTCTCGGATGGGTATATAACCTTGAAGGCTAATGTTGATGCATGGTATAGGCATAATGCATATGCCTTGGACATTCACATAGGTCATTGCAAGCATATTTCTAACTTCCTTACTTTTCTTCGGCACTGAGCTGAAAGCATGCACTGATCTTGTTCGTGCCAAGGGTGCCTTAGTCAGAATCATGTCATCATTGGTTGCATTATCCTTGTGACGCAAGTGCCTTATGCAATCTTCCCTAACTTGCATTCTTGTTCATGCCCAATCCGCAATTGGAGAACGTGTATATTATGTAGCTTGGTAGGCAATGTAAGCATACAAGGAATATAATGCAACTACCTCATCAAGTGTGTCAACAATCATCTCTTGCATCGCATTGCCGAGATAAATGATATGAGTTACCATAATGAAGCAATCATCTCACAATTAGATGATATGGGCGACAAGGTGCTGGACCACTAATGTTGCAACTCATTGCGGCTACCTATATATACCCTCATTCGTGGCTCGAGGGGGTCAAGCACAGGTCGTAATTCATCCACGTGGGGACTAGAAACTAAAATCAACGCGTGCTGCAAGACCAAAAACAAGCAATGCCTGGTCCATATAGGTCACAGAGTCTTTCGCAAGATATGCACAAAAGTGTGCATCACCGGGCCACTAAACTTGAAGTATGCGTTCTCTAGCTCGGCCCATGCAAAATATCGCAACGTTCACCTTTCCTTCATTTTGCACCATCCTAGTGCAAACTTGATTTAGTAACACGACATAATTATGTCTTCACATCATATACAAGCTTTGTAAGCTTAAGGATTCATCTCTACGCACATTCAACCAATATCTTTGCATTTACAAAAATATTTCTCTTCGATTATGAGAGAACTTTGTTAAGCATCGATATATAGGAAAACCTTGAAGTATGTTATAACAATTCCTTTGCCTAAATTTTGGAAAAATGTGTACCTGACTTTTCAAAGGAGCGAGTCTTACTATTTGATTTGAGTTAGTCCATTTCAACTGTCACCCAAACAAGTGTGTCTTGAATCGATTATCTTCATTGAGAAGATACACATATCAAAGTGTAACATAATGAACAAGAAGTAAAATATCTTTGTGATTGAATCGTGAACACAAAGAGCATAACATAGATTGATGAAAACAATGTACATACGATTATAAAGTGATAATAGTAATTGCAAGGAAAAGCTCTGAGAATTTTTTGGGTAAAAGCGGTAACGATGGCTCATCAGTGGAAGAAATGTTGAAAATCTTCGATAAACATGCATACGGTATAAAACTTTGGTGAAGGGATGAACAGTAGACAAGAAATGAATTTAGGGTCTTGAGTGTCTTCAAATGAACAATAGAGAATAAATGATTTGAGGATTTTTGAAAATATTTTAAAATGAAGAATATAGATGAAATGAGTTCAGAGTTTTGAGTATATCTTTTGGTGAATAAAGTAGTAATGAGTTTAGGATTTAAAGTTTTCTCTCAATGGTTATGAGATTGATTGGATTACTCGAGGATATTTATAATTATAATAAAAATGAAATTGGGAAACTTGATTTTATTCGGAGCTAACCATCACTTTTTTTGACAATCATTGTGGAACATTTGCGTTTTTGTGTTTGTAATAATATCCGCCGGTTTGAAGATTCTAACATGTCAACGTTCAGTTTCCTTTCACTCTTAATATTACAATTTTTAGGAAAAACTTTTCTGATGGCAGAAATGAAATAATTTAGCTGGATCACTGGTCCGTTTCGTTTTACTCTAAATATTAAGTGTAGTATAAAGACATATATACAGATGTATCCCTGTTGAAATACATGATAGACAAATGCACCCCCGTTTTTTTTACATTTGCAAATATACCCTGTCATCAACTTTTCCATCCATCTTAGTTAAGTCCCACTATAATTTACTTATTTATCGTTTACTCGTGGACATGTTAACCTTGTAAATTATTTTTCAGGTTCGTCGAGCTTGGTTGAATATCGTTTCACCATTTTAAGGTTCCTTACGTACGTCATTACCCAAAAAGGTTCATCACTCCCAAGTTCAGGGTTTTTAGTTCATGGTTCCTCATTCCCAAATACAGGGTTCATAGTTTTTAGTTTAGGGTTCATCATTCAAAATTTCAGGGTTTATGGTTTTTAGTTCAGGGTTCGTTAGGGTATATCATTCCCAAATTCAGGGTTCCAAATTTTTAGTTGGTTGAAAATCGACCGAGCACAAAAGAGATGTGGTTCATGGTTAAATAGGACTGTTTAATAGATGAGATAAATGCCACCTTGCACTTAACTGGACAAAAAAACGGTGAGACCAAGTCAAAACAGAAGTACATTTGTAACGTTCAAGAAAAACGGAGGTGCATTTGAAAAGTAAAAAGAAAACAAGGGTACATCTGAATTTTACCCGAAATAAATCACAACTAAAAATTTTATTCTTAAAAAAATACCTTTGCATAAACGGAAAATGGATCATTTGTCCAAATATTTTTAAAACATGGTTCAAATAGACGAGTAAGAATTAGTATGGGTGAAATGGACACAAAAAAAAAATAGAAAGAATGAAACTGGATTCATCATGACCTAAACTTAAAAAAGAGGAAGGATGAAACTGGATGCATCCTGATATAAATCAAAAATTGGTAGGATGAAACTGTTTACATCCTTGCTATTTTTACATTTTCGTCCATTTAAACAGTATCAAATTTTACATGTCTATTTCACCCAGAAATTGTTGATTTTGTTCTTTTTAACCAATTTTGTGTTGCATAAAATTGTGATTTCGAGAAAATACATATTTTACCATTTCCCCTATGGACCATAGTGAAAGAAGATCTCCATGCCCCAAAAGAATCCATAAAATTCTTTGCAGGTGCCACGGTGAGTGTCTCGAGAATAAGAATATTAAGTTGGATGGTCCTAAAAGGCTGTGGGGCGACTTTGATCCGCCCTACTCCCTAGAAAATGACCACAAAATTGTTTTGCAAGTTGCACATTTTCACTGTGGAATAACTTGGCCAGTAATCGGCAACTGGGTACCTTCTCTATTGTGTTGGTGGTACTGGCACAGCTAATGGCAATCGTAAACAATTTTGACCTCTATTTTCAACGCAATGCGTGTGAACTGTGATGAATATAGGAAATACAAAAAAAAAAACAAGATGCATGCCAAAACTGATTATGGTTTTGTCCAGAGGCTACACTACAAAGGTCTTATCTGCATGATAAATGATTTCGATACCATTGGATACGGTTGGGTAAATCATTTTGTTTGCAACTTTTGTACTAGTTGACCAAATGCAAATTGTGTGTTTTTATTGCTTTACATTTTTACCATAGCTCGAATTGGTGGCCGGGAGCAAGCACTGTGGTTGGCCTAGATTAAACCAGAAATCTAAAACCCTAAATTTGGCTTAGTTGAGGGTGGCAGGAAAAACAACCACTATACTCCTTGACCATTGGGGATCAAAAACTGAGTTTTCTCCCGGCTAAAAGTGGGGAAAATGAGTATTCAATCGATATATTTATTTTTAAGTATTCTAAAAGTAAATACGTCTAAAAAAATATTTAGAATAAATCGATGATCCTACTTTAGCGGAAATATAATCCCAAGTTTCCATTACCATGTTTGGATGTCATTCCAGAAATTGTTTTTTAACTTCTGGAAGCAGAAAAGTCAGAAATTAGTTGGGGTATACAATTTCACAATGAATTTTAAAAGAAAAAAAAATAACTTTTTGTGAATCAAAAACATTTTTCCTCGGACTTCTGTTTCTTACTTCTGGTATTCAGACATGCTAAACTTATGACCTAAGAATATTACACAATCTACTAGGTTATAAAAATATGGCATTATATTGGATGCAAGTCTCTATGTTTTAGAGAATTGATCAAACAAACTGCTCTATAATAGCTTATTTGGATACCACTCCAGAAATTATGTATTATGATTTTTGAAAAATGAAAAAAAAAAAGTCTAAAGTTCTGGAAACAAAAAAAACTTTTGATTTTTCTGGTTCCTAAAGTTATTCAGAAATTATGTACCCATATCAATTTCTGTCTTTTTCTGCTTCCAAAAATCAAAATACAAATATTTTTTTCTTGATCGGCAAATGTTTTCGAACCTAGGTCACTATTATTATAGAGACATCGGCTAGAAAATAATTTATTAAGCAATATCCAAGCATACTAAGAGCAGTTCATATACACTCAACAGACTTGAAGTTTGTTGATTTTGCTCCCACTATGGACTCAACAAACATGAAAAATGGATGTACAAACCAACAAACTTGTTAGTTTGTTGAGTAAGATGGAACATGTAGCGCGCGCGTAATATAAGACCGGGCGAGCTTGGAACCAACGTTGGCGCTTATCTTTGCAACGCTAGTTGTTACTTCACACTCCACAGTCTTTCCTTAATGCGCCGCGTTATTCATAGAAGCGCCAACGGCTGAATCTGGACGGCTTAAAACTCTTGTGGTCTAAGGGCTATAATTTTTGAGTTCTATAAATACTCTCCATTTCAACACCAAATTCACATTCACACATCTAGTCTTCTTTACTCTTCTTCTCTGAGCTTAAAAAAATTCTTCAACTTCAACAATTTTTCAATTCTTGAACATGTCTCGGCCCTTGTTAGTTCGGCGTGCTCTGTATACTAAAGAAGAAGATGAATCTATTTGCAGAAACTATATTTTTTTTTATTTACTCAGCTTGCTTCAACAAACTATCCATGGGTGAATTTTTGCGCGGTTATTCACGACAAGTTCTGCAGTGACACCCGTAATCCAAGTCGTCGTGCTATACGCGACATAGAAAATCGCTTTCGTACAATTAAGAAAGAAGCAAGTGAGTTTGAATCTTTAACCATACAAGCCAATCAATATAGACTGAGAGGTGAAACTGATGCTGAGATGGTAACAAGATCTCTAGATGAATGGCGAAGATGAAAAAATGTGGTTTTTCCTTTCGAAAAATGTTTTGAAATCCTTAAGGTGTTGAACAGTTTCAACCCCTTCTTTGTAGTTGTTATTCCATCTAGTACTTCTCATCAGTGAAGCTAATATAGTCCGTCGTAATTTCAGTGAAGCTAATGTAAAATGATTAATTTTAAATATATATAATTTCATTTAATTCAGACCGTCGTACTTTTAAAACTAAAATTACAAATGTAACAGAATTAAAAATTACAAACAATCTCTCGAACGTCGCTCATCGCTAGCTATCCCATTATTATCTTCTGGATTCAAGAATTCTTCAAGACCTATGGATACACCTGGGATATCCCCACTTGCTAACACATTAAATAAATTTCTATAAGGAGATAAAGATGTTTGAATAACATTAGGCGATTGGAAAGCACTAGGAGATTGGAAAGCAGGCGATTGGAAAGCACTCGGTCCTCCAAGCATATGAGATGTTATTGTTGTTGTTGTGGTGGTGTAACATTGTAGCAATCATTTGGGTTGTAGGGCGAGAATGATGATGAAATGCCCTACGATCTAGCCGAAATACTTGAGGTTGAGATACAAGCACAGTTTGTGGTGAAGTATTGTGTCGTACATGTGGTGAAGTACTGTGCCGTACATGTGGTGAAGAACTCTGTCGTACTTGTGTTTTTCCCACCACTGTATTATCACTATCGTGCAATGATCTGTTGCTCCTGGTGGAATCGGTAGACAGTGAACGTCCATCATCATTTATAGTTGGACTCAATACAAACATTGTGTCCCCGTGCCATTTCCAACACACATTCAAGTGTATAGCCTCCATTTGCCGATTCATCCAATACAAATCATTCAGTTGGTTCCACAACTCTCCCTCACTAACAATGACATTGTAGTAAGTATAATCATATTTCGTATCTTGGAATCAATGGGGATCGTGGTTGGCTCACCTTGTGAAATAATACTTTGCATCTCCCAACGAATTTCGGGCATATTTGACGAAGATGATGAAGAACTTGCACCCGTGGTGGGGTAAGTCATAAAGCATGGCTCTTTTAGAGGTGACTGGCTAGGAACGATATTTGAATCATGGGACAGGCGTGATAACCCTGGGAAATCAAACCCATAGATGTCCATGTTGTGTGTCCCAATTATAGGCTTCACAATCTACTTGTAACATCTGACATACTGCGCTTCACTAATATCCCGCTGTGTGTTTAGTTCATGCCTCTCCCAATTGGTTCTTCTCAACCTATCAAAATCTGATCCAGAGGTTTGCATCTGTTGTGGCGGGTTAAATTGCAATTACATATATACCTTGTATTTGGTACTGCAGTCTTTCTCCCAGGTACCAAACCCCTCTTTCTGATTCTAGATTGTAAAAAACAACTCTACACAGAGAATAATCAAGAATATGTGGTCCAAAATTAACACCACTCTGAGGAAAATCAATGTAAGGGTGAACAACTACGTTCTTGTATCTCCGAGTCATCTGATGAAATTTCTGAACAAAACTGGAACTCGAGATGTTGCTGCCAGTGTCCTTCGCTAAGTGGCTCGAGATGTACATGTCCAACATAGGAAATCTATGGGTATCGTCTTTAAGGATTGGTTTACTAACACGGAACTAGGTATACCACCAATACTGCAAATTACTCCATAATTTTAGTATTTTGACTTAATCTATATTTGTTCATAAAAATTATTTAAATTTAAAAATAATAATTTTGATATTTACTTCTATGATTCCCCAAAAACCAGTGAATTTATCTCCGCCCATGGACGCTTGATCCAGCACATAGTACAATTCTGCTAAAATTGCAGATCCCCGGTCGTAATCTGGTGCTTTGTCAAGATCTTCTAACGGTTGAAGCCAACCAACACGAGCAACAGAAGTTGAATTTGGAAATAATGTCTGACCCAATACCCATAAGATAAACACCCTTTCGAGTTCAGGATAATCATCAACATCTTCTGGGTTTCTGGGTTGCATAAGGAAAGACTTCAACGCTGAACATTTAATCCCAGCTGATAGACACATTTTTATGTCTGATATAATCTCAATTGTATATATTGTTAGTGCTCGATTTTGTATTTATTTTGGCTTTTTATGTCTTTGTAGGCGTTTTTGGAAAAATAAGATTTTGACGCGAAATTGGCTCGAAAAGTGTTTTTTGCGTTCATGGGAGGACACTTGTTATTCGGACTCTCACTTTGGATAAGGGGTAACCTAATTACTAAGGGGCATCCCATTTCCAGGCAGTTGCTAATCGCACCCCTACTCTGGATAAGGGGTAACCATCTTCAATATTTCAAAACCAGGTTTTGGCGGGAAAATAGGTGCAGGGAATAACAGTTTTGGCAATCGTGATTTGGAGGAGTTTGAGGTCGATTAAACCTCTGATTTTCATAGGATAGACTCCTTATGGGTCTAGGAATCTGATATGGGTGTTTAAATCGATTAGACTGGTCTCAATCGACGGATTTTTCTCACAACAGAAAATATGGAAAGTCACGTGTGTGACCTGTTTTAGGGAATTTTAGAGAGATTAAAGTGCTGTAAACCTTCCCAAAGATTTGTATCTATCTAACGAAGAGTTTAGAATAAAAAGGAAAGCTCAGAAACGCGTAGAAATTCTAGAACAAGAAATTGCCGCAACTTGGCCGTGAAGAGAAGGAAAGAGATTTTGGAAGATTTGGAAGAGATTTAATCGGTATTTTTGTAAATAGATGTCTTGGGTAATATAGAAGAGGTGTCGAGAGTTTGGGAACCTAAGGAGAGCCAGAGAAGAAGAAATCAGAGCTTTACCAAACTCTGTTTCCGCTGCTGCTGCTGCTGAAGAGGAAGAACACGAAGAACATTGACGCACGGGAAAGAGTCGCAGAACAATGTCGTTGTTTAACAGCTGAAGAACATTAAGCTGTGCAGGGCAGTCGTATTCTAGGGTCTTAAAATCAGCGACAAAGCAACAATTTTTCTGTAACAGTTCCATTGTAACAGCTGTTTTGCAACACCAATACACTGTTGCGAACAGTCTGTGTTATTACTTTTCACTCTTTTAATCATCTTTTGAGCAACAAACACATATTTTGAGATCATGATTAATATGAGGAGCTAAACCCCATTGCTGAGGCGATAGAGGAAGCTATTTTTCCAACAAAAAGTGGTATATTCTATTTTATCTTTTTATTTGCAATAATTATATGATTATTTGCCTTGAACTATTATTGAATATGATTTTTATTTGAGTGATTGTGATCTATTTTGATGGAGTATGCTTAGTTTTAAGACTTTTGATGCTTCATACTTGGTATTTACAATTATTACTTTTGAAAATTTACTTGTTGCAATATTTTAGAATCAAATTAAACGAGAAAATTGCATAAATATAAGTATTAGTTTAATCACTTTGAACTTGGAAAATAGTGGAATCATACCCTCGGTGTTTATTTTAGTATTGATATCATCTTTGATTGAGTTTGCTATAATTTTTAGTGAGTTTTCTATTTTAATATTAGAATTTAAGTCTAATTAATATCCTTCACAAGTCTGAGAATCAAACCACTTTTAACACTATTTCAAAACTACATCACCACCTCCTTTCCATTCTTTATAATCTTCACGTATTTCTGATTCCATAAACGAGGAAAATAACTTCTCCCATTTACTATTCATTCGTCTTGGTTGAATGGTGCTGGATCTCCCATTCCATTTGGGATCCCACAAATGAAATACAAATCATGGGGCGTAATTCCTATTACATGTATAATAGCAACTATGATTAATTCTTTTGATTATTTATTTAAAAAATATAATTTAAGTTAAGTTAAACAAGCTTACCAATTTCAAAATCCATAAAATGGAATGTGTGCGTCGTCGGCCACCACCTTTCTACCACTATTGTCGTAATTCTTTTGTTGTGTCTTCTAAGCTTCACAGTATAAAGCGCACGGCGTTAGAGACTCGACCGTTGGTGTTTTTGTGTCTGACGCCCGCGTTGATGTCATCAACGCCAACGGTTATATCTTCAATGCCAACGTGTGGGTTTTCAACGCCTGCACTTTTTCTACCAATGTCAGTTTGTGTCTCAAGTTCGGGCGCTTGATGATCAACTGCCCAGTGCTTACCATAATGGAAAAACCTATTTGGTCATTCACCTGAATCAACAAGAAAATGGATTTGGTTATTGCTATAGGAATTTCCCCAATCTGAAACCTCTATTAACCCATGTCTTTTTCATCTCAATTGAAGCATCATTTATTACAAACAAGAAAAATAGGAATGCTACTACTAAACCAACCAATTTCTCTCCTCTCCAATTTCTTTTCTTTCCTTTCTGATAATGGAGTAAATCTTTTAGGATAAGCTTGGGGGCTTATCAGGAACATGAGATATGGGAAGGTAGATGAGATCAAGTTTAATAAAGATGAATTTTTATGATGTTTTAGTAATATTAGGAATAAGATTTTGGTTTTTTTCTCAATTGGATTCTTTATCTCTAATTTCCTTTCTGTTGGAGTGCTGGTGTTGTCCCTTCTCTTTCTTTCTTTCTCCTCTTTGAATCTGTTGAATCGGGTATCTTTTTCTCCTCCTTTTGATTCTCTGTAGCTCCTCTATTGGGTCTGGATTATTCGTCTCTTCTCAATCCTCTTTTATTCTGACTTGATTCATGTTTCTACTGATGTTATTCTCTTTATCTGTTTGTGATTCTCTTGTGGCTAGATCTATCTTTATGTATAATGGGGTTTAATCTTATACTCCCTTTTTAATTTATGTCCTTCTCTTTGGTCTTTCCCTGATATTTCTCTCTGATCCGTTGCTCTTTACTAAAGAATTTATAGGAAAATCCCTCGTCTTCCTCCGGACGTGTCTTTTAATTTTAACATTGATTTTCAATTGTCTTTAGATTGGACCATCAAGTTCTTTTCTTCCAGTCTCCGGATCTGATAATAGTCTTCTTCATTATTCTTCTTCTTCTGATTTTCTATCTCTGGTTCTCCTATTAATCTATCTTCTACTGTCTCCGTTCTTGGATATTTCTGTTTATGAGAAATAAAAAGAAAAAAAAAATATCTTGGATTGTTTTGAAATTTAAAAAGTAATTTTCAAATCAAATCTTTAATTTTCCCGAGTGTCTATGGGATCTTTAAAATCTGTTTCTTTTTCTATCTCTCATGTATTCTATGATTAAGGATGGCTTTCTTCTCTTCTTTAATGGTTTCTTTTAAAATTTGGCTGAGGGCAAGGATGGGGTTTGTTTTTCTTGGCTAGTCTTCAGTTGGGTCTGTCTTCATTTGAAGATGTGATTTAAAAAGCTTTGTTACAATTTTTAGGAGTGGTTCCAATTTTTGTTTTATTAAATTTTAGTGATTGTTTCTGTTGATCTTTTTCCTCATTCTGTCTCCCTCTTTGGTTGTTCTCAGCGTTTTTCATTGGTTAAATCGTCTATTTTCATTTAACTCTATGTTTGTGAGTTCTTCACTTAGATTTTGTCTGTGAATTTTCTTTGTGTCTTAGGATAATATTAAAAAAAAAGAAAAAAAAAGGTCCCCTTGATCCTGATCCTAGCTCCGCTGATCCTAAAATAACCCCTAGTGAATCCTACTTAAATTATCTTCTTTGCTTTTTATCCTTTTAGCTCTTTATGTTAGCTCTACTTTTGCAAGTCTCTCGCAGTTTTGGGAAACCAATTTATCTTAAAGGTGTTCATTCGTTGATTTGGTTTAGCCATACAGGGGATTTTTTCTCTCACTCTTCTGCTTTGATTTATATTCTTTTCTCTAGTTAATCTCTTGTCCTCTGTTATATTATTGAGATGCACACTATCCAGGTTCAGCTGTATCCGTAAAATTCGTAAACTAATATAGATTTTTATTGAATATTAGGATCTTTGTATTGCTTTGAGAAGTCACTCGTACAAGTTTAAATTGTTTTATTGTTAGGCCTTTGCTTTAAGTATGTAGTTTTGTTATTGCCCTTCTACTTTATCTGTAGCTTTTTCGCCGGAATAGTCGAGACCGGACAATAATCTAGTCTTCTTAAAATTGCTTTCATCTTGTACAGAGTTAGTCTTTTAGTTTCAGTCAATTCGTGTTAGTTACAACATGTGTTACTTCTATTTATTCCCTTTCCCTATTTATATTTATTGTTTCTGCGTAATGCTAGTGTGTAATTTAACCTATTTTTGTGTTTCTTCTTGGATTAGGAAACTGAAAACTCCTATAAAACAACATGATGCTGAAATTAATACTGGCTATGTTCTATATGGTTGTATTTTTTCGAAGATGCAACCGTCGGCTTTTAAATCTTCGATTGCGGCAAAGACTAAATCGCCATCCTCAATCACTAAGAAGAGATCTCTTTCCTGTATAGGCCGTCGTGATACTTTTATCAGACTTGCTCATGGTAGAAGGGCTCAGGAATCCACTTTGATAGTTTTATCGCAAGTTAAGACTCCCAATCTTCACGACTTGTTTGTGAATCAATACATGCTGCCAGTATTAGAAGACTACTCATTGGGTACCGATGGAGAACGAATGCTTCCTAGTTTAATAAAGAATTATAAATGTATGTGTTATCTTTGCAGTTTTAGTTTTAGGATCTTTATTAGGACCTATCGCGTTGCGCTCTTTTCCTTCGTTAAGGTTTTATCCCAACGGGTTTGTCTTTCATTCCTACGGGTTTTCCTTCACAAGGTTTTTAACAAGGCAACAAATGTGTGTCCAACACCTCCTGGTGGTTTTATCTTTTTCTTATTTCTGTTTGTTATTCATTTTTCATGTAATATCTTTAAACTCATTGCTGTAACCTTGGCTTTTTAAGTCTTAATGAAATACCTAAGGGAATTTTGATAAAGTGACCCAGTTTTGAATTAGGGTAAAAAAAGTGCCCCCGCTTTTTTGCACTTTTCTAAACTGCCCCGTTTTTTTTTTTTTCTTTCAAATAACGCTTTCCATCCCGTTAAATGCAAGGTGGCAGTTATCTCACTTGTTAAAAGTCATATTTACCCCTAAACTATGTCGTGAACTATGAACCCTAACCATGAACCCTAAACCCCTAACCCTGAACTATATCGAGAACCATGAACCATGAACCATGAGCCATGAACAATGAAGCCTGAACTATGAACCCTAAACCCCTAACCCCGAACTCTGAACTATATCGTGAACCATGAACCCTGAACCATGAACTTTTAACCCTGAACCTTAAACTCTTAATCCTGAACTCCGAACCCTAAATCCGTGAACCGAGCTCGACGAACCTGAAAAAATGAAGTAGAAGATAAACGTGACAAGTAAAGGGTAAATAAGTAAAAAATTAGATGAAAAAATTAACAGTGGGGGTAGTTTTGAAAAGTTGAAAAAACAGGGACAATTTATTAAATCGAAATTGAGAGTGGTGCAGTTTATCAATATTACCAATACCTAATTCACATAAAAAAAAAAACAACAAAAAAAACAAAGTAAAAAGAAACCAACCAATCATAACAGAGAAGAACTTTACAATGTACCTCCAGGATTATACCCCAGACCCCAAAAAAAAAATTTAAACACAACTAATCAAACTCAAATAATCATGTTAATTTGTTTCTGGTTGTCACCTCCCATTTCTTAATTATTACTTTCACTGTCTCTTCTTCAGCCTCCTCTCATCCAGTCCTCTCTTCACACTATCCTCCAAACTTCTCTCATAAAAAAAAAAAAATCATTTTTAGTTACCTTTCTTCATCTTTTCACACTTATCTTTCATCCACTGTCACACAACAACAACCCCTCTCTCTCTTTCTCTGAGCCTGTCATAGGCTGGCTGGCTGTGATTTTCCTAGCATTTCACTTCAACATTCAATTCCAATAGTCCTCTTCTCCATCCTGTACATCCATCCCAACTCCCCCCCTCTCTCACTCAAGAAAAAGAAGAAGAAACAAAATCACAGACCAGTCTATGTCTCAGTCTCTTATCACTGAAATGGGATCTCCGTTGTGAAGAAGAAAAATGAAGCAGGACACATCTTTTTCTCCATGCCCACCTTAAAAAAAAACAGACCTTTTTTCCCAGGGAAAGAAATTGCACCTTAATACAACAACAATGGCAACTAATCATTCTTCATCATCTTACTGTCTTCTGCTATGCTTCTTCTTGTCTATAGTCTTAGTGAATTCAAGTAAAATTCATCCTCATCATAGAATACTACATCAACCATTTTACCCAATAGATACATCACCACCACCATCATCATCATCACAGCCACCACCACCATCAGAACTACCATCAGCTGATTCTCCAATCCCAGAATATCAAACCCCACCAGAACCAAAATACCCATTCTCATCATTAACCCCACCATCAAACCCATTCTTCCCTGATGTCCCATCTACACCATCACCACCACAAACACCACCAGCAACCTCTGCAACTTTTCCAGCAAACATCTCATCTTTAATCTTCCCACAATCACCACATAAACAATCAGCTTCACCGAAATACGTTGCCATTGCTGTAATCTTATCACTCTTCTCAACAGCCTTCATCATCTCAATCATTCTGTTAATTTACAAACGCAAACACTTCACATCAGATACAAAAACATCTAGATCAGATAGTCATAGGTTGTTTCCTACTTATAATCCATCTTCAAATGTTGTTGAGAAACTCCCACCTGCAAGAACTAGAACAGTTTCCAATACTAGTACTGAGTTTCTGTATCTGGGTACATTGGCTAATGCTCATGGGCTTGATTCTGATAGTGTTCATTCTAGTAATCATAATAACAGTAACAACAATGGTGGGATTACAGGAAACTCATCTAAAATGAGTTCTCCTGAGCTCAGGCCACTTCCTAAGCTCGCTAGACAGAATTTCAGTAGGGAATTTGAGAATGTTGAAGTTGGGGTGGGAGTCTCAGCCGTAGCCGGAGGAGGAGGTGAAGATTTGGATGAAGAATTTTACTCGCCAAGAGGATCTAATGTAGAGAAATTAGATACTGGATCTGATTCAAGAAGAGGATTTTCTGGGCAATTGTTTGATAAGAGGAGAAAAACTAGTACTAATTCAAGTAATTTATCATATCCAAGTTCACATTCTGGTTCTAGTACTAGTAATAGTCCATCACCACCACATAAATCAAGGGCAGCACCTCCACCACCACCACCACCTCCACCACCAATGAACAGACCAATGACACCATCACCACCAAAAAGAAAACCACCTTCACCATCACCACCATCTCCATCTTCACCACCTGACAGAGATTTTGCTCCTAGAAATTCATCTCCTGTAAAAGTTAGGACCAATGGGTTGTTTAGATATCCTGGTAGTGTTCAAGCTCAAGCTCAAGCACCAGTTCCACCTCCACCACCACCACCTGGATACTGGGAAGCTCAGATATCTAGAGTTCAGATTCATGAGCAGGAGATGTTGTCTGGGCTACAACATCAACAACAACCACCAGTTCTTATTACACCATCTAGACCTGTTATGCTCCAATCACTTGCTGTTTCTCCTGTTGGAGTGTCACAGAATGTGGAAAGTGTTGAGAGAAATGAAGAAACTCCTAGACCAAAGTTGAAGCCTTTGCATTGGGATAAGGTCAGGGCTAGTTCTGATAAAACTATGGTGTGGGATCAGCTTAGATCAAGCTCTTTCCAGTAAGTTTTCATTTTATTGCTACAGTCTCTATTTAGTTTGTGATTTCAGATCTTTGTGTGTTTAGTTTGTGTATGAATTGATTAAGGGTGTGGTTTTTTACTAGATTGAATGAGGAAATGATCGAGTCATTGTTCATTGTAAACAATAATGGCAATACGAATGTGAGAGAAGGTGGCGGTGTTCGGCCTGGTGGTCTTCCTTCGCCGAATCAAGAGAATAGAGTTCTTGATCTGAAGAAGTCACAGAACATTTCGATTCTATTGAGAGCACTTAATGTGACTATTGAGGAAGTCTGTGAAGCTCTTTTGGAAGGTAAATTACTTTAATTATTGTGATGAATTTGGGTTGGTTTAGTTATGATGGATGCATTGGAATTTGCTTTAAATGATACCTGCTTTTTCCTTACATGTTGGTTTTGAATTTGAGAACGCTCTTAGGCCTCTAGGACATCTGTATGTAGATTATGAGACAGTTTTCTGCTTTAGGCTGACATAGTAGGTGGATCAAATGCAGAATCAGGGGGCTTGAAATGCTGAATCGATAGTATATCTCCAATTTCAGTCCTTCTTTCTGAGAAACTTTGAAAATTTTGTTTTGGTCAGTTGTCAGATCAAGCTTCTAATTCTCTATATTCAGTTCTCAATGTAGTCCGTAGAGGATGGCCAGAGGATTTATTGGCAATGGTGTAGAGATTAGATTGATTCATTTGAAATAACTGATTAGCACCTGTATAGTTGCAAATACGCTGTCCTAGCTTCATAATAACCCTGAAAGTTCCTTTCTTAAAAAATATTTGAATGAATGTTTCTGTTTCATGGATTTTCAACTGGATATGGTGAAGGTTCCATCCCTTTCCTCCGTATGTAGTAGGATGGATGAATGCTGACACTAAGCTTTTGCATTTGTAAACAGGTAACACGGATACATTAGGAACTGATCTTCTTGAAAGTTTATTGAAGATGGCACCTTCAAAAGAGGAAGAACGTAAACTAAAAGAATACAAAGATGACTCGCCATTTAAGCTTGGAACTGCTGAGAGGTTTCTTAAGGCATTGGTTGACGTTCCTTTTGCATTTAAGAGAGTGGATGCAATGCTTTACATAGCCAATTTCGATTCAGAGGTTGAGTACCTCAAAAAGTCCTTTATGACTCTTGAGGTAGGTTGCTTTCCTTCCATCCTTACTAATACTTATTTCATTTTAAATTGATTGGGCAACCGAAAGTGTGGCATTGAAGTCCTTCAAAGTTCCATGATACCATTTGAGACTCGATGTACATGCCCTAGCTAACTTTTGAAGATTCTTGAGTGTACCTGTTTCGACAAACCTTTCAAGTTTTACATCCTACTCTCTTGACCAAATTCGTGCAATGTTACATCTTGGACAAAGACTTCTGGCCAACCAATAGTTCAGCTTCTTGCAACTTACTCCCTCGGCCACTCCAACATGGCACATGGGATATTGGGAACCCTAGATGTGATGCTTTATTGCTTGTATCATATTATTGAGTTTCACTGAACACCTTACCCGCATTTCTTTATTTACAGGCAGCCTGTGAGGAACTAAGAAACAGCAGGATGTTCTTAAAACTTCTAGAAGCCGTTTTAAAGACAGGAAACCGCATGAATGTTGGAACTAATCGTGGTGATGCTCATGCCTTTAAACTCGACACTCTCCTCAAACTGGTAGATGTCAAAGGTACCGATGGGAAAACAACTCTACTGCATTTTGTTGTGCAAGAAATAATACGAGCAGAAGGATCTCGTCGTTCTGGTCCTAATCAGAAAACAGACATCCACAACGACGTTGAGTTCCGAAAACGAGGTTTGGAAGTTGTTTCCAGTATAAGTGGAGAACTGGCAAATGTCAAGAAATCTGCCACAATGGATTCTGATGTTCTCAGTAGTGACGTCTCAAAACTTGCCAGAGGATTGTCAAACATTGGTGAGGTTATGAGATTAAACGAATCAACAGGTTCAAATGAATATACCAGGAGATTCGCGGAATCAATGAATAGCTTCATGAAGAAAGCGGAGTTCGAGATATTAAGAATCCAAGCTCAAGAAAGTGTCGCCCTTTCAGTAGTCAAAGAGATAACCGAGTATTTCCATGGGAATTCTACAAAAGAAGAAGCTCATCCCTTTAGAATTTTCTTGGTAGTAAGAGATTTCCTATCAGTTCTTGATCGAGTGTGCAAGGAAGTCGGAAAGATCAACGAACGCACAATAGTCAGTTCCGCTCGCCAGTTTCCAGTTCCTGTTAATCCAACACAACCCACAGTTTTTCCCGTCTTTCCAGTGCAGCCTCAGTATAGCTCTTCAGAAGATGAAAGCTCATCTTCCTCTTCTTAGATCTTTTCTTTGTACTCGTATAGACTCCTGTAAAAGATTTTGGATTGTTTTAGTCAAAAGATATATTTATATGTAACATATACAGGAGGAAATCATCTAGAAGACCACCTATGAAAAAATGAAATCAAGAGTCCTGCAGGAACAGTCTGTATCCCATCTTTGTAAATCATGTTAAAATCTCATTTCGCAATTAGATTTTGGTTAGCTAGCAGGATGATCTCAGTCAAGAGATATTCCCAGCATTTTGAGAGACCTGGAGCAATGCAAGGAACTGAGAGATGCATTTCAATTGATTCTAATATCCGCTATGAACTGCTCGACTGTCTGTGAGGTTAAGTCTACAATAAAGTTCTGCTCAGTCGTATCCATGAAACAAAAGAGCAGCACAGCGAAGGCAAAATCATGGATCTCAGATTATAGACCACAAGCAAAGTATACATTCTTGACAAATACTACAAAATAATAAGATTACCTCCATCAATTTTTAAGAAATAAAACTGATATTACAGAGATATATACAAGGGACTAAATAATCAGAATCAGTATTACAGATACATGATTGCTAGTTTAACTCCGCTGCATGTTAATCTATCAACTACATAATTAACAAAACCTAGAAAAAGAAAACGAAAACTTGGAGAAAGAGGAAGTGGTTGAAGAGCGGAGTCGTGTATTAGACAAGTAAAACTACAATTGGTGATTATTGACCTGCTGTCTGTATACTGTCCACCGCCTAATGAAGCATGTATCCGAAATCTGATTTCATCAGTTTTCCTTTAGGCTTAATGTTGATATTGGCAAACGGCTGCTCTTGTTCTACATGGATGTAATCCCTTGTCTTTAGAACCTGTATAGGAAAGAAAGGGAGGTTCAATCAAAACACAACATTTAGTGGGATATGTATCTTGCCTTCAGTAAGTAGTTTAAAAGACGTACCAAGGTCTCGAAAAACATTCGCGATGCTTCCTTCCTAGTTTTACCAGATAAGAGGTTGTCCACGGGAACAACTTTTCTTACTTCACCATTCGCAAGTTCTTTGTCAAATATGGTCTGGAGGTACTTAGCAACAGATCTGCAAGGTAAAATAATAAAATTACATGCATGCATTTAACAGATGATTGTCCAAACTGGATTGCTTCAAAGTTCTCTAACAATTCATATCAGCGTCACTCAAGTGATCCCATGCATCAATTTGGCAAGGGACCTGGAGGGTAACTAAAGCTCAAAAGATGTGGGGATGACCTACCAAATCCCACACTAATCATATGAGCATCTCTTCTTGTATCTTGATTTTCACTGAACATGGGCTACAATATTGAGCATCTAAGCGAAGGTAGAAGCCTCACGGCAATATCAAATGTTTCATCCTATCTATTCCTACGTAGTGTTCTCAATACCTTTCCGTTCACATCCACAGATACTCTAGTGCAGTCATTCTCCGGAGGAATATTTACCAGATGATCAAATTTTAAAAATAGAACAGAAGAATATACCTTGTCCTTGAAGACCATCCAGAATTTTCTTGAATTCGGGGTTGTTCTTCAGTATTAGGCATATCATTATCTTCCTCGTCTTCTTCTTCCACTTCATTGTCATCGAAGTTCAGAAACTCTGCAAAAATGGAACCATTTAAGGAACAATATATGAAAAATTAATCATTTTCACATGCAACAAAATTTATTTCACAAGATATTGGCTGCGGATGCAACGAATTGATTTATCTAAGGGTAACACGATTCACAGCTGCAATACTGTTCACACAGCAAATTATGGTCTAACTATGAATCTCAAAATTTATAAAAGGGGAAGCACGTACCCGTATCAATGTCTTCCAATGTGTTTTCAGTGTCCTGCACCAAGAAGAACTAATATGATCAGAAAGAGTAACAATATTTTCAACATAGAATACATATAGTCTCATGTACTGCCATAATAAACTCCCAATGCATGTCTAAATCTGCATGAAGATACTCCAGTTGTACGAAACAAGAGCAAGTGTCGCAAGAATCTGACATATGTAAGGTATGCAATGGATGATATAGAAAGTGTAAGGCGCAAAACGACAAACAGATATACAAACAAGTCCATATACTACAAATGTCCAAAGAAACTTTTATGGGAAGTTTGGTCCAGAGTGTGTTCTAAGATCTGGTAGTTGACTGGTGGCCTATTCCCGCTCCCCCTTTCCTTGTAGTAACCTCATATTTGCTAAAATTTCCCTGGCTAATACAAGGGTAACTAGGGTTCATTGTTCGAGATTTATGATATTCCTGTTTCATCTGGTATTAACGTGGAAGACAAACTTAGGCTTTGATAACTAAGAACTAGATGCAATAAGGTATTCACATTATATAATAAAATATCACTTATGTAATGTAGATGAGTGCAATCAGACCCAGCGAAGTACATCCACTTCAAATGCACTATCACAAAGTAGAAGATGCGGCTGAAAAATGCTGAAAAGGGATGAATGCATGCTCTTGATGAGAAAGATACGAAGAAAGCCAGATCTAAACTTACAACTGGTTCTCTCATTGTTGTGTCCAATGCATTACATTCTTCGTCCATACCCCTCCTCGCCTCAGATTCTATATAAAGAGGAGCATCTTCATCTCCATTAACTTCTGAAGGACATAACTGATCCCTTTGAGGCTCTTCACTAGAAATAACATCAGGAGCAGAACTTTTATCTTCAACCGTAACTTTTTCGGTCACAGTTTCATCCTCAACCACAACTTCCAATTCACTTCTTTCAATCTCTATTTTACCATGGTCATCAATTCCAGAACTTCTATCTTCAACCGTAACTTTTTCTGTCACAGTTTCATCTTCAACCACGACTTCCAATCCACTTCTTTCAATCTCTATTTTACCATGGTCATCAATTTCAGAGGAAGGGTTTACATTTTCTGAAGCAACTGAAGCTTCATTATATTCGCAGTTTCCGTTTTCCAGAAACCCCTCTCGAGGAATATCTGTCAGTGTTGTTTCACCCAAACCACCGTTTTCGCTTTCCTGAGCATAAGATCCATCTTTTTGAATCAGCATACCTTCAATGGGAGTCGAGCAGTCGTGATTTTGTCCTGCAGCATAAGTCGCATCATCCTCTTCAATAGGCTTACTCAATTTCTCATTATTTTCCAGAATAACTTCTTTATCCATTGGCAATGAAACAGATGATACGTCAAAATTATTTTGCGCTGTATCAGCAACTTCAGTATTCGCGACGTCAACTTCCATGTATGACGCATCTACCACTTGATCATCAGTTAAAATTTCTGTCTGCTCTTGATTCTCAACAGCGTTAACGAGATTTTCTTCATTTAGTTCGTTTTCAGTGTGAAGAAGTGTTTCAATAGGTTCAAGTGCTCCGTCATCCCTATCTTCCACATTATCTTCTTTATTAAGATCTTTGCCAACCTCAACATTTGCTCCTTCCTGAGGAGCTTGGTTTGCATCAATTTCTGTAATCCTCACTGCACTGATGTCGAATATCCCATTGTGCAAATCTATCAGGTCCGCATGCATACCTGAGCAAACAGAAAATACAACATTATAAAGCCTTTCGCTTCTTCCATAGATAAATGATAGCAACAGATCCATCAGAAGTAACAAAAAAAAGCATGAAGAGTTAACTGCAAAGTCCTAGCAAGTGCGCTACTCACCAGTAAACAGTGGTTCACTGAAGAAATCCTCCTCTAATAAAAGTTTCTCAATCATCCAAATTTCTGGACGGGTACAAGGAGCTTTCTTTCTTAAGCGGCGTATGTCTTCGGTAGTTGTCAATTGTTGTCGTATCATACTTTATAGACAGGACATAAACAAAGGATCAGAGTGCAACCCATATGATATTTTGAAAGGGTCGAAAAGCAAACTATTTGACATAAACAAAGCACCAGAATGAACAATAGGCAGCTGCCCCGGAGAACAAGAAAGTTGACTCATCGGAGGCATTAAACACGGATGTTTTTGGACGAGCAAAAAAAACATATGGTGCTTGGGAAGGTATAATCTTAAGAAATATCATATAGAAACGGGCAGAGAATCACATACTCGCCATGCAGGACCATCGAATCATCTATCAGCACCTTCCTCTTAGGCGCTCCGACCCGCGGAGCAGCTCGTTGTCGTTTTGGAGCTGGTATTTCAGGTTGTACTGGAGTAGGCTTCATTTTGAACACTGAAGATTTTCTTCCAACTGAAAAAACAAAATTTGAGTTCAAATCATTAACTCCAAACAATGTTGTACCATAAGCAGAACAACAAACAAAAATAAGGAAAACATCATTCCTTTTGACCATTCTGATAGCAGAGATGGATAGGAAGAACTGGTGTAATACCTAAGATAGATGACAGCAAATCATCATCATTGGGAACAGAGTCCAAAGTTCTTTTGGTTTGTGCATCGCCAGTAAGGTCAGCCACACTCTCGTCTAGCAGAACGGGTGTACTTTCTATCATGTCACGCTTTCTTTTCAACAGACTTCCTAGTTCATCGCCACTTCCTTCCTGAGCTACCTCTTTTCTTGGACTAGACTCTGCAAGTAAAACACCTGGTACATTTGGAAATGCTTCAGGGACTGAAAGCAATATTTCAGGAGCTGGCATGTTAGAACTTGCAGGAAGTTCTGTGGCTTCTTGATTATCATCCTTACGAATGTTAGCATCCAACTGCTCACTGGACTTGGTAAGATCTTTTTGAGCATCAGATGTAACGAATTCCACAGCTGAAGCATCCCCTAGAGATGATACAATATCAGGTTGGTTCTGAATGGAATTGCATGCACGAAGCATGAAGCTGTGAGGAAAAACTTTATCAGCAACCTCAACAGCAGTCGAAATATCTGCATTTTCCAGTTCAGCGCAAGCGCTACTGCCTTCAGTCTTCTCGGGCACATCCAAACCTTCAGTCTTCTCGGGCTCATCCAAACCTACTGCATCAGTAGCATTCATGGCATTTTGTGGCTCAACGGCCTCTTTATGTGAAACAGAGTCATTGACCTCGTCAATAATTGCAAGACTGGGGTTAGGTTCTGAAGCGGGTATAGGTCTATCTAGACACTCGGATGCTGGAGAAACTGGTTTGGTTTGCTCAACAAGAACTGAAGTGGGTGAAGACATAGTACCAGCAGGGTCGGAGGGTACAGGATCTGAGGCCACGACAGTGGATGGAGAATCCTCATGTTGCTTTTCCTGTACCACCTGCTCTTTCCCCAAAATCGACCTATCATCTCCGTTTGACATGAGGACATCGGTAGATTCTAGTTCAATATTTGTATCTTCAGTTTGATGATTGGATATATGGGAAGGACTGCCAATGTTCTCTTGGTCCACCAACTTCACTGAATCACAATTTTCAGAACCCAATTGGAGATCGCAAGTAGTATCTGTTGTAATGACTTCTTGAACATGACCATTGGCTGCAACGTCCTCATCCACTAATCCAGGAGTAGATGGAACCTTCTCACCACCTATCAGATCCCGGGACGGCTCATCAGCTTCCATTTGATTTTGAGGTTCCCCATTAATATCAACTAGCATATGTTCTGATGCTTCAGCTGCCCTATCCTCAAGAAACCTATTTTCCTCATCATCCATATCTATATCAGGGAAAGGTGTGTAAGGTGTGTAAGGTGTCATAGCTTGACCTGATGCCTGCGGATCCCTATAAGAGAAGAAAAAAATATAGATACATGAGTACAAGAAAAAACTGAATAAGAATTCAACCGTAACAAAGAACTGCATCATTATACACAGAACAATGTTTCAACTTTAAAACGACAAATCAGCAGGATCCATCACCACAACGGATACGCTAGAACAAACTAAACTGTAGATGCAATACTAAAATTAAGCAAACAGAAAAATATAAGAAAAGAGATTCATGTGCTTGAAGAAGAGAGCTCACTCGTCCATCTCAACCAAAACAGCAGTGCTTCGTGACGGGGAACCCTTTTCCAGGAACAAGTCCTATTTGAGACCAAACAAGGAAAAATGTTAAGTACAATAGAATAAAAATCATGCATTTTCAACACTACAAACCAGATAAACAATTACCTCTTCAAGGTCCAAGCCAATTTGAGAAGTATCTCCGTCTCCAAACCTCTCTGGGAACAGAATCACATGCATTTAGTCTACATCCAGCAGGAACTTAAAGAATGTAAAAGAACTCATCAAAATGCCTTGAGTCAGAAGTAGATACTAACCATCTAGTCCAAATTGTGATGTGGAGTAGACGACACCTTCCATTGTGTCTTGAAGAGTAATCTGCTCTCTTGTACTGACATGGTGATCAACATAATTACTGCATAACAGGTGGCACAGTTATATTAGCAAAAACCCTAAATTGCTGGAAGGGACCACAAATTAGCACCACAAAAGATAACCAGAATCTACAAAACAGAACCTCACGGACAGAGGTTCTTACAGAGTTACAAGTAGAACTCCACATTTCAAAAGGTACCATCATCGGGAATAATGAGTCCTGATGTCAACCTGAATGCCACTGAGATAACCATCTAATCTATGATCACCGGCATACCAGCTGAGCAGTCAACAGAAAGATAGTTAACTAGGTCTATGGTGACCCACCAATCAGACTTAATAGAATGGAATACAGCACAACAGTGTGTTCACTGAGCCAATGCATTCATTTATTTTGTTGTAATTATTGTTTTAAGACAGACGGACAATGAAGAGAGTATTTCAGTACTAACCCTTGAATATCGTTGTCTGGAAGCTCAAAATCATCAAGATCAAAAGTCTCTGGCAATGTAATGGAATGATAAGGTGCAGTAGATTCTTCTGGAGGCAGATCAACGGCAGTGGATCGAAAAGCTTGCTTTACCTGAAGCAACGCTTCACTGCAATCATGGAAAAGATAATTCACCTTTCGGGAATATATCCTCACCACTCCAAGTAGAAGATGGCTAGACAGCCGAAGTGCAATAGGAACATCAGGGAAGAGAATTGAATCTGTAATAGACAGATCGAACAACAATCAGAAAAACAATTTCAGTAGGTCTGTTTGCATTCGCATATTTAAAATGCGGGTCTATTAGTATATCACATTCTTCTAAAAACAAATATCTTGCTTCATGTGAACAAGGAAAGTAGAGACCGGGGGTGGTAAAACTTGCTGTAGTCCCTTTTGTTTGAGAGACATATCTCAACAAAAAAATGCCGATTAGTCATTTTCTCATCGACATTCTTGGAAACTCAACTCCTTTGTCAGAGTGAATACCTATTTGAAGTTGCACTACTAGTTTGCACAAATCTCGATTCCTAATTACACCATTACACCAAACGCCTGAACTACTAAAATTAGCCGTGCAAAGTAACAACGTATTAAACAAGAACCTACAACTCTAAACCTCTAACAAAGATTTCACACACCCAATTCAGGCAACAAGCTCCCCCCTCATAGCCACAAGTAGCAATGAACATAAAACTTAGGCCAATAGGTTTAACAAAACTTTGGCACATACCGTAAACCAGTTTCGCGACTTTCACCCATAATTACTCAAAGGCATGTTTTTCTCTACTGACTGTCTCAGTACTCATATTACCAGGATTTTGTGTTGCTCTTAATTACAAGTTCAATAATTCTAGGAAGTGAGCCATCAAAAGCCAATTTTGGCCTTAAATTCTCCAATTTTCAAGACCCAAAACTAGTCAATAAATTGCAATTTAAATAAAAAATTAATGATCAACTAAACATTTAATTCAACAGTTATCAAACCCCTATTTTAGGAAACAAAATCAATAACTGAAAAAATTTAAAGAAACTACTAACCAACTGAGACACCAATATCAGTATCAGCAACTTGATTCTTCCTCAACTTCCTTTCCAAATGTGCAGCAATCCATATAGTCCCAAGTGGACCTTTTTTCGCCAATATAAACTGCGAATAAAACATCTTCTTTTCCTCCTCCGCAGCTCACACAACCCTAATCAAACTCCACATATACCCACATACAAAACCCCCAAATAAAACAAACCTAATTTCCCAAATCACTAAAAGATCTCAACTTTACAGATCCCAAAATTTTCACTTCCCCCAAATTCCAACACAAAATTACATGAATTTGTCCACTTTTGTACTTGCAAGCTTAATTTATAGCCTAAATCTTCAACCTTTTTGAATCTCTTGACGAATTTTCAACCAGATTCTAACTGAAAAAACCCCTAAAAAACTTTAGTTTCAAACCCTAACTCTAAAATTTTGAGAACCCAGTGTTAGAAATAGTTTAAAACCAAGAAAGGAAAGAGTTTTAAGTGAGTTGAGAATCGAGATCGGGTTTTCGGAACAGCTGAGTTGAATTTTCTGAAGAAGAAGAAGAGGAAAAGAGAGAGATGAGTAAAGAAGAAAAGAGTTGATGAGAGAGAAAGATAAAGTGTTAATACCTTAAAAATCGGCGATTTGAAAATTTTGGAAAGCGAAATAAATTTTTAGCGCCGCCGAGAATTTAGAAAAACAAAATATCGTGAGATTTTGGATGGAGTTTTAATAAAAAGTGGGACCCACTTATGGAGACAGTTGGTTCTGTTGTTTCACCTTGGTTTATTTACTGTTAAAGTGAATCTAGGAGGTGTAAGGGTGCACAGGAACCGAGCCGGACCGATGGACCGTCCCGGAACCGGTGGAACCGTACCTGTTTTTGTACCGAACCGAGGAAGGGGGTACAGGTATCGGTCCAAAAAATAGGAACCGAGGCTAGGGAGGTACAGATACACGGTCCTATACCAGTCCCGTACCGTCCCGGATCGATTGTACCGAGTAGTAATAGCCGTTAGATTTAGGGATTAATATGAGTATCTAATGGTGCCGGTATATATAGAAAAATTACTAGGGTTTCTTCTTTTTTTTTCATCTGTTACCCATCACCGAGCATCGTTTGCTCAACCTCTTGTCAGAAACAAATAACTCGAGCTTCTTACGTAACTCACGACATCTTCTGTTCCTCAACTGTGTTCCAACATTCATTATCACTGCCGAGCTCCAATTCCAATAGTCTCAGAAACCAAGCTCAACTTCGAAAGTCAATGGCAGCAACACCACTGATACGTCACCCTCTTCATTGGCAATAATCATCATTCTCTCAACTGCGATCATCATGATCAACAATGGAAGATGGGATCTTCCCTGTTTTGTCGAGTTGTTCTCCATTCCTCGGATGCAACTCTCCCAACCATCTCAGTCTTCATTATCCATCATCAACATCATCATTCTCGTTTGCTACCGACGTCCATCCATCGCAACCAGCACAACCACCTATCTCTATCATTCTTCATCAACGATGAGCAGAAGCATCATCAGTTCAACACACTAGTCATTATAGCAATTGCACAACTGCACAAGCATATGACTTGTTATTGTACCACAGTTTAGGAAGTTAATTACTATTCAAACTGCAGTTATAGTTTGTTTGCGAACACCACACCTCTCTGAAGTTAATTAGTACCGATGTGTACCGGTACCGTACCTGGTACCGTAGTGTACCGAATGGTACCGGAACCGAGGTACAAGGTACAGGTACCGGTCCAAAATTTTGGAACCGAGGCTAGGGAGGTACAGGTACTCGGCCTCGGCAAGAACCGAGCCGAACCGTACCGTGTGCACCCTTAAGGAGGTGTGATGGTGGTAGTGTCGAACGTGGGTTAATTACTTTGGTTTTGATGTAAACCTCTAATGATTAGTTAACTCTGATGTATTATATCAATTCATTCATTTAATCTCTTATCATCTTTTCATTAAAGGATACGAAAATAAGAAAATACAAAGAATCATTCCGTAAAAGTACAATTCCGAGAAATTCGACAAGAGAAAAAGAAGGATTATTGGTGTAGACCAAATACAAGTGTGAATGAAAACCGAATAAATCGGAGGAGTAATAGTTTTTCTCGGAAATTAAATTCCAACCATTAAAATTGTTTTTCTTTTTAGAAAGATGTGCTCCCAAATTAGGATGATTTGCTCAAATCTCTTAAACCTAGTCATGAAGCTTCCGACGTCAAAAACAATGTTGGTGAAGTTTTCGTCGCCGGATAATTCAAGGATGAAGATTTCGTTGCCGAAGACAACAAAGACGATGGTTTCGTCGTTGGAGATCTTTGCTAGTGATCTATATACCAAATAAAGTAACCAAGAATAGCCATTAAAGCCTATATAAACCTCTATAGAAGAATAGACAAAATCACCATCATCATGTAGATAAGAAAACATGATAAAACTAATGTAAAACTTAAACCTAAGCTAAGAAAATAATAAAGATTGAAAGAACCTGCTCAGATCCAGCCCTAAACCACCATCATCATGTAGATAAGAAAACATGATAAAACTAATGTAAAACTTAAACCTAAGCTACGAAAACAATAAAAATTGAAAGAAGCTGCTTAGATCCAGCCCTAAACGGACCAAATCTGAGCGGGAAGATTTTGACGGCGGTGGGGTTTTTTTCTCTTGATAGAAGAGGTGATAGAGAGGAGTGAAGGTGAGGTGTATAATCTCATAAAGATTTTGTCTTATAAAAGTGTGGCAAAAGTCTTATGTTGACATTTCTGTCTAGTCACAACCTGCACAAAGACAGTAGCCCGTTCATAATATAGGATCATGGTTATATGATTTTCACTAATTCTTAACCAGAAATTCCGCCTTTATAAACATTTTGTTTATTTCAAAATCTCAGAAAAACCAAATCACATCAGCTACCTAGACTGGCCAGTGGGAGAGAATAGTGAGATGAATCAGAATCAAAATATGGGAGATGAAACTTAAAAAACATACAAAGGTGTTTGGATAAATGAAATTGAAATCAATCCTAAAAGTTAAAAGATAACAAAAATTACCTCATGATAAGTTAACTTTTTGTGATTCTAAATGTCATTCTCGAATTGTGTTCCTAACCTAACTTATAACTTGTCTATTATTTACTTCTAGAAGTTAAATAAGATCTTCTTAATGCGTATCCAAACACCCTAGAGATACCAAAATCAAACACAAAAAACAGATACCAGTCAAGGGACTCAAAGTGAAAAGGCAAGAGAAAAATCTCAGATTTACTTTCTCTCTCATCTTTCCAGATCTAATCTCTCTCTCTTTTTCTTTCTTCTTCTTTTTCCTCCTGTTAATGGCGTCTCCATTTTTTTTCTTCTATTTTTCTTCCTGCTGCTGTAAACGATGGTGATGAAGGTGAAAATGGATTTAGATATTTAGATCGGTAGTTGTAGACGATGAATACGATGATGTTGGTACTGTTGAATACGATTTTTTTAGGTTTTTTTCTTTTTTCTGCTGCTGTTGACGATGAAGATGATAAAGAAGATGAAGATGTGTTGTTACTGCTGCTGTTGACGATGAAGACGATGGTGTTAATCTTGATTTTGATGATGATGATGAAGAAGATGAAGAAGATAAAGATCTGCTACTGCTACTGCCGTTGATGATGAAGACGGTGGTGTTGTGGAAGACGAAGATGTTGATGCTGTTGTTGAAGACGACGAAGATGATGATGTTGCAGTTCATTTTAGAAATGAACTCTGCTATTATATGGAGTTCATTCTAGAAATGAACTCTGTTTTTATATGGACTTCATTTCTGGAATGAACTCTGTTTTTTTAGGTTTTTGTATGGAGTTCATTTCTGGAATGAAGTCTGTTTATTTAAGTTGTTATATGGACTTCATTTCTGTAATGAAGTCTGTTTTTTTTAGGTTTTTGTATGGACTTCATTTCTGGAATGAACTGCTACAAGAAAATAAATAAAAATTAACACGGAAGAGTATTTTTATCAGTTTAATATTTTTAAATAATTATGGACCAAACAATAAAGGCGTTTGACCAAAGGACCAAACAGACACGGGCGCACCTAAGAAAGGACCAAACGATATTTTCCCAATATTAAAGCCATAAACGATAATTACAAGTAATTACCCAAGAGACCCGAAAGTAATTTAAGGATATTGTAATGTATTTTAATATGGTCAATTTGGAGACTTCATTTATATGATTAAATTAAATGATAAAAATGCGCGCCGCGTTCGTTGGTATAGGTACCTTCTTCGCAACATATTTAAGTAGCTACTAGTTAGTAGGCTTTTATTTAATAGCATTCAATTTGTAAGTTGATTTTTTTTTGAAGCATGTATACATTAAAAATGAACTAATTAGAGACTACACGGAGAAAATAATTCACATATAATCACTTAACAAAATTTGATTAAGAAAAAACGGGTTTGTTTGATCTCATATCTTTATCGAATAGTTTCCTTCTTCGCTTCTATCTGCTGCAAAGTTTGCTATACCATCCGCTGCTTGGTTGCCTTCTCTATAATTGTGTTGAATGTGGCAACAAGGTATGTGGCGCATTCTTTGTTTGATTTCTGCAATCATTTGTGATATATACCAAGGAACTTCCGCTGACGTTCTGATAAAGTGCATGAGATTCCCCGAGTCCGTTTCAATTATCACTCTTAGACATTGTCATTCCATCGCTATTCTGGTTGCTATTACGGTTGCCCATGTCCTGCTAGCAGCCCCATATGTGTTTATTTTTATCCAACCCGAATCTGGAATAGACCATCCAACTTGAATGATTGTAGTTGTTCTTATGATGGTTGTTGCAATCCTCGAAGTTGGATCTCCAGGTAGCACTGGTGGGGAGATTTTTCTTGCCCATTCAAATTCTTGTTGTTGTGCTAGAGCTGTCCTCGTGATGTTTTCATAGTGAGATTGGGATTAGTTGAAGACAAGTTCATTTCTGGTTGTCAATAGCGCCCAGAAAAGAAAACAGAAACATCTGATGGTGGTTTTATTCGTAAAAGCTTGTAATAGATAGCAATATGGTTGTTTGAGGATTTAAGGTGATAAGTTGCTTGTTATGTTGAAAATGGTTTGTTGGTATGCGGTTTAGGAGGTTGATCCATATCGCAAGTTGATAGACGTTAAGTTCGTATTTATATGATCTGATTTGAGTTTGAGTTTGAATATTTCAAGATTTATATATAGGATAAAATCTAGTCTAAATTAACCTGGTCCTGTTTGTAGGATTTTATTATTTCCTATCGATTTAGAAGATTTTATTAGTCAGAACGTAATTAACCTGTCTGTTAGTCCAAGATTTGATATTAATCCTATAATAAATCGGTCTCGTACCGTAACTATTATCAAGTAATTATTTTGTTGTTGTATTGTTTCGATTTCTTTGTCCGTAGACGATGACATCAGGTTCCGGATTTATAGGTTGATATCGAAAAAGTTGTGGCGTACGTGTTATCCTCGTCATTTCACCAAATGTTTAAATGATCTAGACCATGTGAAGTTGATGGCGATTCCCTTGAAGATAAAACACATAGTCTTTGATATGCATATTAACAAGTCCCTGGTATCGGATGGCTTTCCTGCAATTTTCTTTCGGAAAAATTGGTTTCTCCGGAAGATGAAGTTACAAAAACTGTCAAGGAAATCATTAAAACAAAATTTCTCCAAAAATTCAACTCCACTTTTATTACTTTAGTTCCGAAGATTAAATCTCCTTCAACTCCACTTTTATTACTTTAGTTCCGAAGATCAAATCTCCTTCAACCTCTAAGGATTTTCGGCCATTAATTTTATGTAATATCATTTATAAAATAATCTCCAAATTTCTGGCTCGAAGAATTATGCCATTTCTTAATAAGATTATCTCCCCTTTTCAATCGGCCTTTGTTCATGGAAAATAAATAGATAATAAGATTGACATAACCCATACTATTATGCATACTATGACTGGATCCGAAAAAACATAAGAGCAAAATAATCATGGGCCTAAAAATGGACATGGTTTAAAACTTTTGACACAGTGGAATGAAAATTCCTAGCCGAACTTATGAAACAAAATAGGCTTTTTTTGCAGGGATTTGGATTGATCTCATTTTTTAATGCATGGAAACCTCCGATAGCTTTCTTGGTCAATGGGTTCCCAACTGGGTCAAGCCCACTAGGGGCCTTAGACAAGAGGACCTATTATGTGACGGATTAGAGAATTTTTTTTGCTTCCAACGGTGGGTCAGGTTACGATCCGCATGGCAAGCTCCGTCTCTTTAATACGTCACTCGAGTAAAAATTTGGTTCATTCATGATTCTGCACACAGTAGAAATTAAAGCTGTCAACGGGGCAAGCTAGGGTCAACCCGGCCCTAGCTTGACAAGCCATGGACGGGTTAGGGTCAGTCCTAGCCCTAGTACTATTCATGTACAAGCCAAAAACCCCCAATCCTATCCCTAGACGGGTTGGCTCTAACGGGTTGCGGGTTGGCTTGTTAAATGGGGTGGTTGAAACGTAAAATCACTTAAATGTATAAAAAATTTAGTGGGCAGAGGCATCACTACTCCGTGACCCTAAATCAAATGAAATTTGCGTTGTATTAAATCATTTAAGGAAATATGAACTTTGATTTCTAGCACAAAACCCTAAAATTCTTAAATTAGTAACTTAAAATTCCTAAATTAGTAACTCACGTGAAATTGGCGGGTTAGCGGGTAACCCGAGGGTTGACACCTAGCCCGACTTGTTTTTATTAGGGCTAGATATGACAACCCTAACCCGGCTTGATTAGGCAACAAGCCAAGCTGAGCCGGGTTAAAACAAGCCAAGCTAGGTCCAACCCGCGGGCCGGGTTAGAAATTGACAGCTCTGGTAGAAATCTCATTAGTTTAAGGTCAAAGTTCTATGAGCATATATCCCATACCATAATGCTCATAAAATTCGACAAGGATTCCAAATTTCAAAAAAAATGAGAGACGACCAATTGCCAAAATTCACGAACGGCCAGTTGCCAAAACTCACCCACGACCAGTTGCCAAAACTAACAGACGGCCAATTGCCAAAACTAACAGACGACCAGTTGCCAAAATCAACACGGACCAATTTCCCAAAAACAACAGACGGCCAGTTGCCAAAATCAACACGGGCCAATTGCCCAAAAATAACAGACGACCAGTTGCCAAAATTAACATGGGCCAATTGCCAAAAACAACAGACGTCCAGTTGCCAAAATCAACACGGGCCAATCGCCCAAAAATAACAGGCAGCCAGTTGCCAAAATCAACACGGGCCAATTGCCCAAAAACAATAGACGGCCAGTTGCCAAAATTAAGGTAGTTCTGGTTACCAGCCATCATTGGCCAGTTGCCATGATATATACTTGTCATGGTTGCAATCATCTCTGAATAGATGGTATGAACTGCAGAGCGGTAACCAAGACTTTCAGATGATATGAACAACCTTATGGAGTTGTGCTGAACCGCATAGCGTCTGCCTACGTACCCTCTCCGTTGCTCGAAGGAATCAAACACGACCGTAGTTCGTCATTTTAGTTTTAGATAATATGAACTACCCATAGTAGCAACTATCTCTTGTCAGCTATCAAGTAAACTGATTCATTTGCAATATAAATAATGAATTACGCGTTAAGTACTACTTTGGGTAAACCGGAGATACCCAAAACAATCCATATATCCAAAAATACTATACCCAAGAAGTAAATCACTTTCAAGTTAACAGTCAGTTATGAAATAAAGGTTATATATCAACAGCTAGAAAATGAATTCAAAATTAGTTCATAGACCAGGATACTGCATTTCTATCAACAACGGATTCTCCAAATTGTGTCTGGTCCATGAAAGGCAATAAAAACACCGTTGTGATAAAAAGAAGCTAGCCATTTAATGTTAAGAAATAAGAGATCAACTGGCATAATGATTGTAGTGATAACTGCAAAAGAATATAGTGGATCACGATAGTTATCAAAAACAACCACTTTCCTCGCAACGGGAATGAAACTTTAACCCTAAATGCAAAAGATAGGCAAGCATTTCCCACGCGCTAGCTATACCGTAGTTAAGTTCCCAGACTAATAATTGAAATACCATGAAGACATTCCGAGGACCGGAATTCTACAAATGTATACATACGGAAACATTCATATTAAACATATATGTTAGTCAATTTCGCAACCTCTAATCAATATAACTTATAAATTCAAAATGAGAAGTAATACGTATATGGTCAAGAAAATATACTAAATGCACAGAGTACACGCCTGTTGTACTTCAAAACTACTTAATTGCAGGAAACCCAATATTACAGCAACCAATCAACGACATAAAATCTCATATACAACAATCCTAATTTAAATGTCTTTAGCGTATGAGAAATATATTGCAATGGAAAATAAACCTGCAAATACAAGATTCGTAAACGAGTGGATACTAATATAGAATATGCATTCCCATGCCAACCACTGAACATCAAATTCAAATGAAGCTAGACAAATGAAACTACTAACAGTAGACTAGCAAAACTGTAGTCGTGTCTTTTTAATTAGTCTAGCTAGCACTGATTTTTTCAGTATGATGTTATTGCTTACACCATATATCACAAAATGAATAAGAGCGTAAATAAGTTCTCGTCATCAAATCCTAAAGCACAACGATCCTTTCACGGCTTCACTAGCATGCCAGAATGTTAATTTAAAGGACGAAATGAAAATGATGGTTACCAAACAAACGAGGATTTCCACTTATGGATTTTAATTAGGAATAGAGACTATCCTTACAACTCCAAACCACCACTTATAAACCCATCACCACTGCCAAGCTGGCTAAAAGAACCCTGACGGTAAGCTCCTTATATAATTTTTAACATTAATTCATCAGGAAGTAGTAATACCCTTAAACCAAAGGTCTGACCATATGCGATCACCATCTCAGTAGTCACCGTCTCACTGGATTATGGCATGAACACGAACTCATCTCAAATGTGAACCTACACCACCGCTCCTGTACATGTAGTACACCACAAATGAAAGTACACAAGTAGCAGGCACCTCATGTTGCTATAGACTACAACCACCATGCTAAAAGAAACATGAACTGAAAGAATATACAACTTAAAATCCAAAAAGTAGTTTTCATCTGGGCTATATACTTGAGGATACAAATACATTTGTAAATTGGAATTTTGTAAGGGAACAAGTACATGCAGTAATTTAACCCACTTAATAGCTAACTACACAGGTTGAAATTAAACTTAAACATGTCCCTAAGGACAATGTAGTAACCATAATATATGCACTGCAACCTTAAGTACACTATCCACTGAAACGACAATAAGTACGCAGGAACATACCATGCGAAAAATCCCAATAGAGTTGTTTTCCTTTCAGAAATTCAGCACCAACATGCTGTCTTTGCAGTGCGATAATTCCTAAAGTAATGAACTAAATCAAGCATTCTATACCTCATCCGAAAGCTCTCGATACCCTTTACAACTTCTTAGAAGAAACCTAGGCCTAATTCAAAGTGTAAATGGTTCAAAATCGCAAGACACAACCATGTCAGGTGCTGCCTTCAGAAAATCAGATGCAAACTATATGTACGTTTTAAGCTGTAACTTCTAAACTACAAGTCCAATCACCATGCCCCTTTGACATGTTGTAGATGACACTAAAACGAACATTTCTCGTGAAGAGACCATGAGCTAAATCACCATAAATATGCACCGAAACTGGCCTATGAAAAAGATGTACGACGCAGTCACTATGTAGGTACTTTAAGACATTTTATCAAACATGATATCCTCATGCAAAAATCAGAAATTTTAATGGAGGAATCATTCGATTCATAACCATCTCATCTATATAAGAGCATAAGACATACATTTAGAACACAAACCAATACATGCAAGTCATGGATTACTAATACCTAGTTTTCATCAATTCTTAAGTCAAACATAAATTGGGTAACAATAAAACACACCCATGTCTCCATATTCATAAATTGAATCTTTGTTATAAGATCATAAAAAGAAAACCCAAGTCACACATGTGAACCATAACATTGCATCAAACTTGAATTTGGATGTTAACCTAATCCTTGCTCATACATCAATAATTTAAAGTCAATTACAACTACCCATTTCTTCAATTTAGACAAAGTACAAGATTTATATTGAAATCTCAAAAATTTTGCTAAAAGTAGTGTTATTAGGAAATCCCTACCTCAATGACATCTCCATCCAAACGAAACTCAATACAATAGCAACTCCATGATTAACTATCACTAAAAATCCTTTAAACTTTATCATCAATTGCTAGAGTTTGGTAGAGAAAAAGAAAACACCTAAGAGAGAATGAAAGAACCAGAGAACAAAGCACCTTTCTCCCTCACTTCCACTTCTCCCCTTATTTTGATTTATTTTCAATGTATAAAAGATTACCCAAATGCCCTGACTACCTCTTTGGATGACACACGTAAAACATGCTCAAGTGTTCATCACATCTACTAATTATCACTATCAACATTACTAAGGGATAATTTAAGAGTGTTAAAGGCAGTTGCGTATTAGGATTTTAAGCATTCTAATGGTGGAATTCGGTGAAACAGGTTCATTTAGGCCCCGAAAAAGGTACGGACCGTCACATATTATCCCTATGTCTTTTCATTACACGTGTGAAAGCCCTTTCGAGAGTATCGTAAGAGGAGCAAGAAAGAAAATTAATCAGTGGAATAAAATTTAGCCCAGTTTCTCCCTCTATCTCTCAACTTCTGTTTGATGATGATAGCATAACTCTTGCAAAAGCAAGGAAGAAAGAGTGTAAAAATCCGGTTAAACTTCTTGGACCCTTTAGCCTAAGTTCCAGCCAACAAATAAATTATGATCAATCTGGCGCTTTTTAGTCACTCTGTCTCCAATGTAAAAATTAGTGAAATTCTGAATATCCTCAAAGTAAGTAGAATTAGGCTGGACGACAAGTATTTAGGAGGTCCTCTCACCACTTACCAATCCAAAACTAAAATATTTTGAGCCTATGCCAGGAAAATTAAAAATTAGATTCAAAGGTTGGAGTTAATCATTCAAAAAAATTAAGTAAGATGTCTTTCGAAAATAATTTATATCCCGCATGTTAGATCCAGTGGGTTATACCGAGTAAAAGAGAAGGATGGAACTCACACTAAACTCATCCCTACTAAACCATCGGGATCAGACATTCTCTCACTCGGTACACACCGCGGAATCCAACCCGCGGTGTGTATCACTTCCGGGTGTCATTGGCATCTGCAGTTAATAATAATACTTGGAGAAGTACTTTACACCTCAAAACCGGTTTTTAAAGTTAGTTATTGAGCTGGTCGACTTCAATGATATTCTCTCCTAACAAGGGATTAATGCTAAGCTGGTGCGACCAATTAGAAGTTTTGGCCCACTCTGCAGTAGGGTGTTCCTCAACACATTAGTGGTGGAATTCAGTATTGGAGACACTGATCATTGGCGTACCGATGATCGGTTTTCTGCAGTTTAGTGATCGGCCAACAAATGCGAAATGCATTTATGGTAACTGGGGAACAGACCCAGAGTTTGTGAAATGGGATTTCAAGCAAGTAGGAGATGAAATCATGTATGAGAGAAGTTATGGAAGGAGAGAAAGGGAGTGAAATTGAATAAATTAGTGATGAGCTATCCCCAAACTCATCAATCACTGATCATTAGTGAAATAAGAAGAAATAACACATAAGAAACGGAAGAATTCATAGAATGAGGGAGAGGTTTACAGACACAGAAGGATATCAATTCATTTCATTCAACATATCCCCAACTTACGTACATACACAAATAAATATATATATAGGTTCCTACTACAACCGTACCAACTACTCTAACTGCCTTAACAATACGTACAAATCCATCCTACCCGTATCCATTATCTAACTAGGGCATAAGTCAAGGTTTTGTACAACCCATTAGTGAGACACTTTTCCAACCCGGATGAGCGCGAGGTAAGCAACCAATCTGAAAAAAACAAGCATTGTGGTTAAAGAGAGATATGAAACGGCTTCACCTCCTAGTCCAATCTTTTCTATAGTAGGAAAACTCCCGATTCTGCAAGTGATATTTGGTCCACAAGCATACATCTCATCCCTCTTATATTGCGAACTCAATAGGAGCTTGTAGCAATGGTGCGTGACAGATATGTACTTGAGCCATGCTATGAAACTTGAGACGTTTCGAATGTAGTAGCCGCCAGCTAGAAAGAATGCATTCACTATGACTGCTGCCATTATTGTTGCAGACCTAAGATTCATGACCATTGCACCAATTGTTGTTGGGTGCATAATCAAAAACAAGGAAAAATCAAATAAGCAAAAATTATTGATACTTAACTCCTTTATAATGGAAGTGATCGATTTGATGAAACGGACGAGCTCCCCATATCTCCACAACATCAACAAGGAAAAACATAGTGAGTCACGTGTTCAACACGTTGCCCTTAAGACATTAGCGCCCGGCTACACTCAAGAGTGATGTTATAGCCCTCACAGGACAAATATCTCCAGGATAAAACACCCTAGTACACTACTACTAGCATATGTAGTAGATGCTCAACTTGAGCTTGGCAACTCCGAAAAAACCATAAAGGAAAATCTCGAACACTTAAGAAAACAACATAAAATGTTGTTTCTCTTAGGGGTCCCTCTAAATATAGAACAACCCCTTTCCCATAGATTTTACAAAAGTAGTGAATTTGTTTATATAATTGACAAATACAACTTAAGAAGAAAAACTCCCCGATGTGGGACTACAAGGTTTATATAGTTTCTTAAAACTACTAAAAATTGGAAACTCCACAATGCGGGACTAATAAGTTTCATTCACAAAAGAAAACAATAAATTATAATTTTTTATTAAAACTTTAAAAAATTATTTTTTATTAATCGTTTTCCAACAATCCCCCACATGAATGAAAACTCAATAAAACATGAAAACACAGATAGATCTTGGTAAATCAACATCCCAATCTCACGATCCAAACAGACTGATCGTGCAAGGATGCCCCTGCTCTCTCTGGGGAAGCGATCCGCTATTTCCTCGATCGAGGTGTCAGGGATATTGAATCGTTCGTCGTCCTATAGGTTCTCAAAAGGGTTTTCTTCCTCGGGGATCTCCTCGATGGTAGCGAGTGGCACCTTCTTCTTTGCTTTACGCTTCAGCCTACGATTTCTCCTTCTAGCCTCCGGAGCTTCTTGGGCTTTCAAGATGGCTGCGATAGTAGCGTTGGCATCGCCGAAGTCTGAAGGGTTGTCCTTCTTGGCCTCGTTGTTCACTGTTTGCCTTGGCAAACAGTTCAACCCTCCTGGATGAGTTAGATGTACATCACCATGCCTCTCGAAGGGGTTTCCCTCTTCTTCGGAGCTAGAATTGTCGGTCAGTCCTTTACGATACTGGTCATCGGGTTGTCCCTCTCCTAGGATCGCACCATTTAGCATGGTCTCGCCTGGCTCCATGTCGTCTAGTCCCTCTGGATGGACTCCACCATTTTCACCTTGGCTCGTGCGAGCAGATCGTCGCGTCACCATTACCTTCCCTGCAATATATGCAATAATACTTAATTTGTCTATTTACTCAAAAAGGTGGGTCCCTAGATTTACAAGTCATGTGCAATTGCTAAGTCATAGTTCAGACTGGACAATTTAGTACACGAAGACTTTGCAGTATATTTTGGAGACATGTGAAGATGTCAAAACATTCCCTATTTGCACAAGGTGTTAATGATGAAGAAAATGTGTTTTATCAGTCCTCTTTTCTCGAGAAAAAAATACCTCCTTCAACACGTTATACCTCTTATGGGAAGAAACCAAATTACGACAATTGAGCATTTCTTTCCCATTCTAGGAAATATCTCTCATTATCTTTAGATTTTGGATTTTGGTCAAATTTTTGAATTTGATGAATGATTATGTACTCATTAACCCTCCATCTTGACTTAGATTTGGATATCTAAGAAGAAGTTTATGGATTAACTTGAGTTCCCTTGAGGATGAAGAACAATTAGTTTTTTCTTTTTTCAACTTCCATATGATGATATTTTCTTCCATGGAGTCTACTGATAGTTTTATTCCTCCCGACTCTTTCATGGAGGAGATCGTTTGAGTGCCGAAGTATCAGAAACTCCATTTTCACTCCGAT
This sequence comes from Papaver somniferum, assembly GCF_003573695.1. Taxonomy (NCBI): domain Eukaryota; kingdom Viridiplantae; phylum Streptophyta; class Magnoliopsida; order Ranunculales; family Papaveraceae; genus Papaver; species Papaver somniferum. The sequence continues at coordinate 212,214,046 of NC_039362.1, forward strand.
CTTTAACTCTCCCGAGTTCCTTGAGAAAGATATTGAAAAATGCTATTAGACGAAAAATCTAAAACAAAACTAGCGAAAAAACTGTAGTTCTGCCGATTTTGAGGTTTTTCTAGACTTCACAGATCGTGTAGATCATATTTGAGTCCGAGATCTACTCATAAATCTTAACAGAAATATACTTAGTAGTATGAAAACTACTTCTCTCATGGAGATTATGAAGATAATATAGAGTTGTTACTAGGGAGGTAAAATAGATCTTCATACCTCCCTGTTTCTAGCGCCAAAATGTAGTTGCATCTTTTCTGATGACTACACCCAAGTAAGATTAAAGATAAATAACTACTAAAACATATAAGATTCAAGATGAACAAGATGTAAAGACTATGAAAAGTAAAGATTAACACAAGCATATAACGTGGTTCGGCCATGAAGACCTACGTCCACGGGAAAGAAGATGTTTTCTTATTGATTATAAGGTCTTACCCTTGAAAAAAGTACAAATATCACTTAGATTTCTAAATTTCTCTCTCTAGATCTCTCTCAGGAATTCTCTGTAGAAAGACCATCTATTTTTACATAAGTTGTCCATCTTCTTCTACATGGACTGGTATTTATAGACAAAATAAGACTCGCGAAGGTCTGGCCTCGCTGAGCACAAGGGTTTGTCGTCTATCTTCTCAGGACCTCGAGCGATCTTCTATATTATCCCTCGTGATGACATGCTGGGTTCCTCTCCGAGATATCTCGCCCTGTACACCATCGTGATGTGCTTCTCAAGTAACCTCGTTCTGCATCATTCTCGGGTTATAATATAGGTCGTACGAGCTCCTTGAGGTGCTATAGACTCGCTGGTGCTTCCTCTGATCCTTCATTAAATGCGGTCCTCCTTTTAAGACTTGACCGTCTGAGCGGAGTAGATCACTCCTTACACGCGTCATTCATGTAACGTTGTAGTAGATGTCTCGATTCATACGAAATCACTTTATGGATTATGATCCAGTGTTTCTCTCTTATCATCTCATCATGAAATCATCTCTTGAGATGATGACATGTGGTGATCAGGTATTTTACCCACACACATACGATTAAGATTATTGCGAGGTGATTGATAATTCTAGGATGTTCTTCGGGAATATAAGTCCGGGTTATCGATTGGTTCCTGTTCACCTTGATTTTATCAAAATACGGAACAAAACTCTTAGGTTTATCTGTGGGAGACAGATTTATCTATTATCGTAGACTTTTTTGTGTGATACATATTTGTTTATTCAAGTCTTCGACTTTGGGTCGTAACAACTCTTGGTTGTGGGTGAGATCATCTAAGGAAATCAAGAGCGTAGCATCCTGCTGGGATCAGAGAAGTAAGGAGCGCAACTGTACCTTGAATCAGTGTGAGATTAATTAGGGTTCAACTACAGTCCAGACCGAAGTTAGTTTGTAGTAGGCTAGTGTCTGTAGAGGATTAATATAGTGTGGTGCTCAATCTGGACTAGGTCTCGGGGTTTTTCTGCATTTGCGGTTTCCTCGTTAACAAAGCTTCTGGTGTCTGTGATATTTCTATTTCGCATTATATTTTGTTATATAATTGAAATATCACAGTTTGTGCGTTGTATCGATCAATTGTGAAATCCAACCTTTGTTTGTTGATTGGAAATTGATTGATCCTTGGATATTGGTCTTTGGTACCATCCAAGTTTATATATCTCTTGTATTTGATAAAGACTCCCAGATTTCTATTTGCTTGAGTATAGATACAATCAAGAGATCAAGATAATAACTCCTTGATATACTTTTTATTAAGATTGAGTCTGACTGTCTAGTTGATTCTCTTAAAAGTATATTAAAGTTAGTCCATACAGATTGCTAATCGAAATATTGAGTGAGGTTGTTAGACCCCCGCATTTTCATTTCCAGCCGGGTTTAGGGGCCATTTTTAGAATGGGAATACAAGAAGATGAAGGAATGATCAAGATGATCAATATAATCATGATGATCATGAAAGATAATGATAGTGAAGAATAAAGTTCGAAACTAAGAAAAGTAAGAAGGAAATAGGTAGTACGATTGGAGGAGAATGCGAAATAGATAATGGTGAAGAAAAATCAAAGATTGTTAAAGAAGATGAACATCAGCGTAGCGGAAGGTGAAAGTTGCAGAGAAAGAGGGAGAAATATGTAAAGAGAGAAGGTAAAAGGAAAGAAAAGAAAACGTATAGCAGTAGATAAAAAAAATTATCCCAACTATCGAGGTATTTCTTTTCATCAGAGCATTGATTATGAACGAACGGATATGAAGAGACAGGGACGTATCTGATTGCAAGTGGCAAAGATAACATGTGTAAGCTGTCATGTCGAGATTCCGGAAAAAGTAACAACTAAAAAAAATATGAAAAGATGAACGGGCGCGGAAAAATAGTTTCCAAGAATTTCTCTTACCGCTCTTTCTTTCAAAAAAGAACGATACGAGAAGAGGCAAAATGTGGGTACAAAATATCGCACACTTATCATTTATGCGAAGTAATCCCTTTAACACTAAGCGAAAATGAACGCATACAACATTTCCAAGATGATGAACTAGATAACGTCACCAAGTCACACCAAAAGTGTGAAGAACTACGCGTCAGTAAAGAAACCGTGCGATAATATAAATGTCCAAGTGACTTTGACGGACACTAGATCCGAAATTAGGGGCTTTATTAGTTGTTCTCCACTATATAAACTCCTGTAAACGGAACCAACCACCATTGTAAAGAGAGAGACCTTTTTTGGTGAGCTAAGATAAGATATTTTAGGAGAGAGAGAGTTATTTATTTCCAAGATTAGGATTTTCTCTTATCTTATGTGTATTTGCTTCAAGTCTCAACAAAAGATTTTAAGTACTTTCATCGTGATTTCTTAAATAACATCACAAGATCTTAGTAGCGTGTAGTTTTGGGATTTCCTGCAATTACAGGAGATACATAGTTACTGTTGAAATCGGAAAAAGATTCAGAACTACCATTTCATATAGTACTCGAGAAAAGGAGCCATTATGTGGGATGCATCAGTAAGCAGTGGATGTGTTTCAGAGGAAGGTGGAAAACGAAAACGATATACAATTGCACATGCAATGGCTTTCAACCAAATTTTGGCAGAGTTGCAATATTAGATCGGCACCTAGTAGTTGGAATTGTCTTTTGAACGAGATTAAGCATTTTATTTTATCTTTTTTTTGAATGTGAGATCAAGCATTTCATTCGATCTGGTGGGCACCTAAAACCTACAAATTGACAGAGATCATTGCCAACTCCCGAAGATTGCTTTGGGAAATTAACTAGTAATTTTTCTTTCTTGATCATCTGTTCCATCACTGCTAACTAGTAATTAACTAGTACTTCTACTCTCACACTCTAGTGTTTCTCTGCTAGTTGTAGGTATGTAAAAAGCATGGCAACTTAAATTAATTGCTTCAACCTTTTGTTTGCACTCATGCTGTCCATCTCTTCTTTTCATACAAATCATACATTATCCGTAGCAACAATGTAAGATCCATGTCTGTAACTTCGGATAAAATGAAAAAGCATGAATTAAGGTAGTGATACTTTAGTTTAAAACACGCACGCTTAAAAGATGAGACACATCATGTTCAGGCCTCAACATTAAAAGGTGAGTGACTTCTTTTAAGTTCTTTTTCTTTTCTGATATATTTCATTGATCAACAAGTAGAAGCTAGAAAGCAAACTTCATCTTAAGGAGGCTTGAAATAGAGCTGCGGTCTTCCAATTCCCCCAAACATCAGCAAATTCCTCAAAAGCCAAAGCCCCAAACCGTCCTCTATTGCAAGATAAATCACCAATTTCATTAATAACCACCGTTATCTTACCCTATGATTTCATGAATATATAGCTACCAATCTCACAACACGTAAATGGTTGTCATCATAGTGTACAACCGACTAAAGTTGTAGGATCAAGTCTCTGTGTACATCAATATCATCGTGGAAACACTAGTATGATATGTACTGTACTGTTGTAACGTCATCTCCAGTTTAAAGCAACATAAAACTTCACCTTCATCTCCAGTTATAGCTAACATATTATTGGTGTACATCTGTGGACAATAAGAATAGCTAGTTAAGTAGGGGAGTTGAAACCGGGGAATATACACCCCGGTATTTAGGGGTGGAAAATTCAGATGTAACTGGTATTTCTAAATAATATTTTTCCATGTTTATTTATATATGTCGAAATACATCAATGAAGATCACTTTGTCCTGGATGATTTTTAATAAATAGTTCCATAAGGTGTAAGTATACAGTATCCGACATGGAAAACCATATTATAAAAAGTTTCAGCCTTGCAACAACTTAATTAGCTGCTCCTGCGTTTTGCTCTGCGATATGTTTTGAAACCCCTCGAGCTAGGGTAACACATCCATCAAGATAGGTGTGAAGATGACTTGAAGCACTAGTAGCTAAGTCGTCATTGATTTCGTACTTAGTAACTGTCTTGATGACGCATGAACTTTTTTCCTTTACTAGTATTTCGAAGCTTAACATAGAAAATGTGCATCCCCGTGCCAAGTATCCACCTTCAATTGTATGTATCTCCTTAAGACGCTTTTCGTGATCGACCGTCACAATCTTCTCCTTGCACATCGGTAAACTAGCATGTTCTGCACCGATTCCGACATATGGGGCAATATCTATTAAGAAAAAGAACTTCATGATTTCAAGTTTTGAAGTGTACATATATACCTGGAACAACACACAAAATAGTACCAACGCTACAGCCATCGCCTTCCAAGATAAACTTGCTTTTGAGGATATTTGGAAGTAATTGAACGGATAAAGCAGGGAAGTTAGGGGAGCTGTAGATTGCCCAAACGTCATCTGCAGAAGCATCTACCACGAACTCGTTGATAAACTCGTATCTCATTTTGTCAAATTTATCGGTGTTTAGCTTGATACTAGCTAACCTTATTTGTTAAATAATGACGAAATATGTTGGTATTTATAATGTAACATGCACCCGTGTTGTTACCTTCCGCAAATAATTGAATATTCATCTGGTATGCCCTTTTCGGATCCACCAAAAAGCGCTTCAACCCCACACAAGCTTTCATGATTATGTCCACAGTTGGCATTACATACAGTTGCGAAACAACCGACTACCGAGGTCTCTGTTAATATGAAATCCATACTTGGGCATTCATTGTGTATGATGTTGTCAAACGTCTTTGATTGAAAACAGAAAACCAAAATGAAATCCATACTTGGGCAAGCGCCCAGGAAAAAAGGTGCCCAAGGCCACAAAGTAAGACTAGTTTTTGCAGTTTTCCAATGATTCCTCGATGCGCCTCGCCTAGCGCCTAATACAACATAGGTTATGATGATGACGAACTGGCCTATACTGAAAGGTAAGTAGGGACTAGGGAATAAAAGGGAAAAATAGATTCACTTTCTTGAAAGCATTTCATATATTATACACAACTATCAGAATAAATTCAGCATATGAGCGGACAAATAGACTTGTGCCGCTGGCACTTTCACTTTTCTTAGAAAAACAAAATCTAATAACTGAGAGTCGTAGCTTCACATTCTTAAACACAACATCTACTAACGGACAGTCATAATAGAATGTTCAATTTTTTTTAATAAAACAACATCCACTAACTAATGATATGCTTCTACTTCTTTAAAAACAAAAGCTACTGTAACTAACAGTCACATGCATGAACCTATAGAGTGTAGACCATAATCATTAAGGGTAATGCTACACATACCGCCCCAATAGAAAACACAAAAACAACCCAATTAGAAGTCACATGTATAAACCTATAAAGTGATCAGGTCTAACGGAGTGCTTGACATTCAACAGTTGAACCTATAGAGTGTAGATCATAATCATTAAGAGTAATGCTACACATACCTCCCCTACATGAACCGCCTTTTTTGTAGCCATGGATGTTGAAGTCCAAAAAATGGTCGTGGTACCAGCCTTGGATGCTGTGGCTAAGGGAGAGGTACACGAACTGCAATTACAATCCCAACATGAGTTTTTGTTGTGGTACTTAACTAACTGAATCATTTATTTTCCAACCAGGTTGAGGGCTTTGCGATGGTGCAGGCTGCCTTTGCAATGAGTTTCGTTTGGTATTTCATTAAAGTCAAGCAAAGCTGCAGTGAGTGGTGGGGTGGGGTGGGGTGGAAGTAGTAGTAACATATTTTGTGGTGGCCGCAGGTGTTATTGAGCAGTAATATATTTTCTTTATTAAGTAGCACTGTTTTGACTAATACATTATTTGAGGTAGCCCTAATCGTCATTCATGTTTCTTTGAGTTTCTGCTTTTCTTTCCGGTGTGTCTCTCTTACTGTTTTCGGTTGAGATGTAGTTCCCTTTTTTAATGGCATTTTGGTAGTAGTGCCTTTTACCTTTGGTGGATCTTATTCTTAACGGAAGTTAAATCCCAGGGAACCACTGTGTAATATGGGTTATAATACCATCCATTTCTTTTACAACACTACATCAACGGAACTTTTAATGAATCAAAACTTTTAATGAATCAAAACTTCAGGTTGATTATTATTAAAATTTCATTTTTGTATATTCGGTGAACATGAACACAATTTTATGTTTTCTTTACTAATTTTTAAGGCATATACGTTACAAAGACAATGTTTACCCTATCCCCAAAGAAAAAAAAGGGGAAACAATATTGTGCTTTTCCCGGAAGTAATAAGGGCTGCAACAATGTATATTCCAATGTCTTAGCGGATAGCTTGGCGAATGGAGTGAAGTTACCTGTAGGTGCTTATGTCCTTCTGGGAAGTGTTGTTGAATGCGATAATGGAACCAGACTATTCAATTATATCAAATAGACTAATAAACTCACTGCATCCTACTAAAACTATATCCAGGCACCAAACCGCAGCCGTATATGGTTTCCATCTTATCAGGATGTCCAACAGGTCGAAACTTAATCTTTATTAAGTAAATGATGAACGAGCACCTAGCTCAGCTGGTCATCCTCGTTAGCCAAAGTTTCATGTGTTCCAGGAGGTTCCAGGTTCGAGCCACCAATGACGTAATATTGCAGAAATTAACATGGAAAGTAGAGTTAGTTTGCCCCTCTTGTAACACACTCAGCCCCCATCCGTTTCGGCTCCTTTGACTAGGTTGTCCATGAGGCTCGCTGGTAGGCTAGCACAACAACCCGTTCAATTAATGTAGTAGTATATCGTTGGAGCTTAGTTTGTTACGCTTCCAACTAGTTGTGTGTAATAATCGTTATCTAATAATATATTATTAGTTTATCTTTTTTATTAATTAAATTTGCAACACCGATCATGTGTTATAGTATTTCGTGGAATTGCATTTTGTATACAGCTGGTCAGATGTTTGCAAAGGTAAGCTCCATTATTTCTCTGTCAAAAAATGTTAATGGCATTGAATTTTCTTCTTGAGTTCACTCACAATAACTTACACTTCTCTATTCATGCTGATTGAAGTTTTTGGATGGATCGCAAGTAAATATGGTGAAGACATCTTCTTTAATTCCTTGTATATATGTTTGATGACTCATCTATGCCAATTTTCCTATTTATCGCAAATAGTTTGAATGTGAATGAAGAACGAAAATTGGAAATGAGAAACATCGTTATGCCAAAAGTGACAAGTGACAACGTATTTGTGGCAACCATTGTGAAGTTTATCAACAATGGTCTTTTGGTCTAACCCTCCAGGCCCAAGACCATTATGGATTTGATGAAGGGCAACCAATGTATTATGTATATATGCTTGACAATAGAGTTTGGGAAAAGTCCTGCGAAAAAGTGTACAACTCCTCCTATGAGCAATTTTAACCTTCATGACACTAACTATCGTTGTCCTATGCCCGCGTAAATGTTGTATATGCCCATGTTTTGGTGACACAATTTGTCCAGTGAACATATATAGACAATGATCAAGTCCGGTGCCTTACAGGCATGGGTCAAGATCTAGTCCACTCACATATCACAGGAAAAATAAGAGATATTTTATAAAAGGTTGTATGTTTTTGATCATATTAGGGTCTGCATGGTAGAATACACGGTTGATGTGTTTGGATTGTAGAATGAGCAAAGATTAGTCTGACCGTTTGTTTTATTGATAAATACACCTTTATGAAATTATAAAGTGACATTTTATCCCTACACGCCGTTTGCAAAAGTCTACGGAGTTATAACTGTCCCAACCTGGTTAATAGCTGACATTTTGTTTTTGGATTTTAACTACTTAAAACCAAAGCAAAGAATCGATTGATTTAGGCTGTTTAGCTTTAACAGGAGTAGCTCTCTTGGTCTTCTTCGCAAGAGAACATTCTTATCAGGGCAACCAGCTTTCTTTGTAGGAGTAGCAGCAACTTTCTTTGGTGCAACAGCAGTTTCAGATTTCTTAACGGTGGTTTTTGATTTAGGAACCGAAGCAGCAGAAAGCTTGAACGAAGATTTAACCTTAAATCAATTTCTCAATATTTTAAGGAATCAAGTGATTTGCTTAACAATATTTTAGGTTTTGCATACTTAAAACTTGCTTAACTTAAATCTTCCTTTGATTTCAGTACCTTTTTAATTGATATATACTTAATGGGGTCAGAACCACAGAATTGAAATTGGTATCCTGCAATTATAGTAAATTAAGATGGGTATTCGATTTTGGAGAGTTTAGTTTGGTTTCATTTTGCTGCCAACAGAAGTTAGTGAAGAAGACAAGCTGTTGCCTTTGATTTATGATGATAAATGATGAGAATTGAATGTATTTGAGTCTCAGGACTTCTGGGTTTTGAAACTGAAGGGAATTGGAGGGTTCTTGAAGATGATTCCTTGATGCACAGCAACACCACGAGATCATGCAAATTACATGTTTGACAAATTGCCTGAAAAAACAATGTACCTATTACATTTCTAAAAAAATAGGAAAAGTTAAAAAAAACTAATCATTGTAACCACTTTTTCATGTTTTTTCCTAATTTATCATTTGATTTCAACTCATTTGATATTAAAGAAAGGAGAGAAATAAGTGGTCCTTTTTTTGTATTAAGAGAGAAAAGGGAGAGAGAAGTGTTTCCCTCTATGAGTATACTAGTAAAACTATAACATTTGACTTTCCATATATGGAAACAAGCCTATTTTTTGACATTCTCAAATAAAGAAACAAACCTATTTTTTTTTTTTAGAAACGGAGAGAATATCTTTTAAATGGAATTTGGGGTCTCAAATTCTATATTTTGAACTAGATATTGAAGTTGTGGCAGTGGTTTCGAATCCGATGGGGGTGGGTACGTAACGGTGGCTGAAGGAAGAAGATGTGTTTATTTTCAGCTAGACAGAGTTAATTCTGTAAGATGGCATTATTTTGACTGAATTTAGAAAGTCCACTATTGATTGATCTACCTGTTTTTCGTTCGTCTTCGACCCAAACACATCAATGACACGTTGTATAACCCAAACCCTAATTTGACCAAAAAGTTAAGACTCTTTTATAAAATATCTCAACAAATAATGAATATTTTATATTTGAGACATCAAGATTATTTTTTATTCCAAGAGTTTTAAGGGGGCCAGTGGATTGATAATTACAGAGTACAGTGTGATTAAGTCTTCTCTGATACATATCAATGTGACAATATCATAGTCAAATTATACACTACAGTATTACACAGTACAGTGGCAAATTCAAATCCGGTTTAAAGCAACCTAAAACATCACCGTCCTTCATAACCACCAGTTTAATTACCCTGTTAGGTGGCATATAATTGGCATATATCCGTTGAGAATTAAAATAGCTAGCTAGTTGAGTAGGGGACTAGATAAAGGTGGGAATTCTGCACCCAGCTGTTTTTTGTTTTTTTGAGGTGCACAAATTCAGATTCGAAATGTATTTCTGAACTAATATTTTTCCATGTTTATTTATTTGTGTCGTATATTCATGTTATTTATTTATGTCGTATATTTGATACACCAGTAATGATCACTTTATCCTGGATCATTTCTAATAATGAGTCCCTAAGGTTCAAGTATAAAGTATCCGACATGTAAACTAATATTATACAAAGTTGCAGGCTGGCTGGCATGGAAAATAATTGGCTGCTCTTGCGTTTTTCTCTGCGACATGTTTTGAAACCCCTCGAGCTAGGGTAACACATCCATGAAAGTATACAAAGTTGCAGGCTGGCTGGCATGGAAAATAATTAGCTGCTCTTGCGTTTTTCTCTGCGACATGTTTTGAAACCCCTCGAGCTAGGGTAACACATCCATGAAAGTAGGTGCGAAGATGACCAGAAACACTAATGACCTGCTGAAGACTACTCGTAGCAACCTCTAATCTGCTCAAATTGATAGTGCACTCCTTCATTTGAAAGAGTAACACTACTCATAGGATTTGCTTTAAGTCATCACTGATTTCATACTTAGTCACTACCTTGATGACGCATGAACTTCTTTCCTTTACAAGTATCTCGAAGTTTGACACTGAGAATGTGCACCCCATTTCCAACTATATATCCACCTTCAATTGTTTCTATCTTCTTAAGACGCTTTTCGTGATCAACAGTTAGAATCTTCTCTTTAAACGGCGGTAAACCATATTCTGCTCCGATACAAACACATATGGTTTTAATTAGCACTTGTTCTTTAAATATGTAATTAAAAGAATCGATGATTCTAAATTTTGGACCGTACACATATACCTGGAAGTAGCACAATACGCATAATAGTACCAACGGTATAGCCATCACCTTCTAAGATATCCTTGCTTTTCAGGATATTCGGAAGTAATTGAACGGCTAAAGTAGGGAAGTTAGGGCAGCTATAGATTTCCCAAACATCATCTGCACAAGCATCTACCTCTAACTCGCTTATAAACTCGTACCTCATTTGGAAATGGGTCATTTGTCCAAATATTTTTAAAACATGGTTCTAGTGGACGAGTAAAAATTAGTATGGGTGAAATGGACACAAAAGAAATAGCAAGAATGAAAGTAGATTCATCCTGGCTTAAACTTAAAAAAAAGCGAGGATGAAACTGGCTGCATCCTGATATAAATTTAAAATAAAAAGAAGTATTTGAAAATGGACAGGATGAAACTGTTTACATCCCGGCTATTTTTACATTTTTGTCCATTTAAACAGTATCAAATTTTTCATAACTTTTTCACTCAGGAATTGTCATTATTTGATTAATTGACCAATTTTGTGTATCTCATTTTATAGCTAGATTCAAGATACTAGCTAACCTTGTTTGTTAAATAACGAGTAATTATGCATCACTTAATTTGTTGGTATTTATAAGGAAACATGCACAAGTGCTTCCCTTTCGCAAAAAAATGGACTTTAATCTGGGATGCCCTTTTCGGATCCACATAAACTTTCTTTTGTTATACAAGTAGGTTCTTGGTAATCTGTGTGTCCCTAATACTTTCACTTTTGTACTATATAATCTGTATATCCCTCTAATACTTTCACTTTTTTTTGTTAAAAACAACAACTGGCAGTCATACCTTCACTTTCTTATAAACAATTAACATCTACTAACTGGCAGTCATATATACATACTTCCACTTCTCTAAAAATATCACCTACAACTAATGGTCGTATCTTTGTCGTGCATAAATCTGTAGAGTGTAACGAACTAATCAGGTGAAACAAAGTGTCGTACAGGAAATGAACATCAGAAAACACAAGATTGCCAAGCTTAAGCTAAGCCTCAGTAATTGCGATTCTTGACCCAAGGATATTATATAAGGAACATGAACATCATGAAAATCAGACAAACACTGGAGCACGAACCAGTCATATGGAGAAGTAATCCCAAAGGTTCGATATATAGAAAGCAGAGGAATACACTGTGCAAAGGGTATATATATATATGGAAACTCACGGTGCTGTAGTTGACCATGTAATTTAACTACTTATTCCTTCTTAATTACATAAATAAGTCATTGAAGTTAACATATATACTACAAATCCCTCAATTTAAAACTAGTCATTTGATTATTAAAACGATAATAGTATTATGTTCGTAGATTCACAGTTCATTTTTTGTTGTTTTCGCAGGTTCAGGTCGAAGAGAATTTGCATGTAAGAACAGTAATCCTAAATAGGGCTCACAGGTTGAACGCCCTGTCATATCAAATGGTAAATATTATGGTCGGATGAAATTGATAATCGGAAGAGAAGACGAAAATATTAGATTTATAGAGTTTTGATGGGTTGATGGATTGTTAGGTATCTCGGCTACACGAAGTTTACATAGCGTGTCAGAATGATCCTGAAGTCAAGTTGGTGACTCTGAAGGTAGGTCCTTCGGAACGTTCATTTTTTTCACAAAATTGGTTAAAAAGACCAAAATCAACAATTGTTGGGTGAAAAGGACATCTAGATTTTGATACTTTTTAAATGGACAAAAATGTTAAAATAGCCAGGATGTAAACAGTTTCATCCTACCCATTTTCAAATACCTTTTCTTATTTTTAATTTACATCAGGATGCATCCAGTTTCATCCTCTCTATTTTTTAAATTTAAGCCAGGATGAATCCAGTTTCATCCTTGCTATCTTTTTTTTGTCCATTTCACCCGTAATAATTTTTACTTGTCCATTAGAACCATGTTTTAAAAATATTTGGACAAATGACCAATTTTCCGCATCTTTTTTCCACCAGAGTTATTGGCGCATTTTTACCAACGTTTCTCTAGCTTTGAGTTAGGTATATATCTAAGCCCAAATTGGTTCCACCTGAGTTATTGGCGCATTTTTAGGATTATTGTTCTTACATTCCAAGGAAACACTAGAAACTTGGTTTAGGGCGAAGTCCTAAACACTAGAACACCAAAATCCTCTCTCTACAAGTTTTTCTCTCACACCGATATTGACCTTCACGGTAACCACCGACCCTCCCAACAAAGAGACCAAAATCCTAAGCACAAGGATTTACCACTCTTCTGTTGGAAAAAATGGGCTAAAAGAGAGGATGGCACAGTACGAGAAATGTTTTACTCCAGCTTCAAGGCTCGATAATGATTCTTTTAGACAATTATTTAGACCCTCCCAATAGATTGGCGATCACAAACGGGTATATGAAATATTGCCGTCAAGATTCAAAGTTTGTACCCCTTGACTTAACCAAGAACACACAATAATAGGATTCTGATGATGCCTAGAAGAGAGAAAATAGAAAATATTTGATGTTCTTCAATGTTTGGATGAAAACAAATCATCACTACTTATAGGGAACACTTGCCTATTGGAGATGCCTCTTCATTTCCAAAAGACATCAATAGTGTCTTATGGGAATGAATATGTCTTTTGTGAACCATCACACCCTTTGGTGATGCCTCTTCATCTCCAACTAACATCCATTGTATCTATTCGACACAGGACGCTCCCCCGTCGTAGCGGCAAACTAAAAACGAAAACCGTTTTATTTTCTATGTAATTGAAAATATCCAACATCTTCTAGGTTGGATGTTTACAAACTTACAATTTAATCATATATATAGAGAGAACACAAACTTGTTCAGGAAGTATTAGTCCAACTAGGAAACTAAACTCTTTCCTAAATTCTATATGACCTAGATTAGGATACCCATTCAATGTGGAAAAGACCCGAAGATAGGAAACTCAGGGTTTTCCTAAGATATCAACGTTACAAATTATAACTTGGATATAAAAATCCTTAGGCTCTAAGGCGGGGTGAAAGGGTGGTTGTTCTGAGACATCGCCGAGATGTCACGGAGATGCATTACAAGGCAAAATCTAGAGTTCAAACGGAAATTTGAGCGTGGTATATGTAATACACCAATTTCTATTAAAAAAATGTAATACAACCAATGAATTTTTTATGGTCGGCAAACAAAGGAACTTTATTAGAAAAGAAATGCTTCAGGAAGGGCCAAGCAACAAACAGATACAACAGGGTGAAAACTAACGAAGATGTCCACACAAAGACTCAAAAGAACACAACAGACCAAACAGCTTAAGGATTTAAGGAACTTTATTAGAAAGGAAATGCGTCAGGAAGGGACCAAGCAACAAACAGATACAACAGGGTGAAAACTAACAAAGATTTCCACACAAAGACTCAAAAGAGCACAACAGACCAAACAGCTTAAGGAGGGTCGAAGAGTTTCGACTTCCAATTAAGAATAATGATCACTTAGTCCTGGATGAGTTTTTATTTTTGATAACAAGGCCATACGGTATAAGTATTAAGTATCCTTCACGGAAAATCATAATTACGAAAAGTTGCAGGATTGCAGAAACTTAATTAGCGGCTCTTGCGCCTTGCTCGGCAATACGTTTTGAAACTGCTCGAGCTATGGTAACACATGTGTCAAGATAGGTGTGAAGATGACCAGAAACAGTAATAGCTAGGTCATCATCTATTTCGTACTTAGTAACTGTCTTGATGACGCAGGAATTTCCTTCCTTTGCTAGTATCTCGAAGCTTAACATGGAAAAATTACATCCCAGTTCCAAGTATCCACCTTCAATCGTTTGTATTTCCTTAAAACGATTTTCGTGATCAACAGTTACATATTTCTCCTTGCACACCGGTAAACCATGTCCTGCTCCAATACAGACATATGGACTACTTTTAGCTCTTGATCTATACATACAATGTCAAATAAAAGGTTGATGAAGTTAAAACTTGAAATATGCATATATACCTGGAAGGAGCACAACACGCAGAACAGTACCAATATTATGACCATCACCTTCTAGGATATCCTTGCTTTCTAGGACATTTGGAACTAGTTGAACGGTTAAAGTAGGGAAGTTAGGGGAGCTATAGATTGCCCAAACATCAGCTGCAGAAGCATGATCTACCTCGTGTTAGATTAACTTCAACATAGAAGTCACTAACAAGCTGGTTAGGACAAGATTAGGAAATTGTTGTAAACCTAAGAGAATTAGAAGTCAACTAGTTCTAAGAAAAGGGAATACATGTAATAAGGAAATATGATTAGAAAAGGAAGTTCTAGTTCTATATATGATCACCAAAGTTGTGGTTTGATCATATGAGCAAGATTAGAGCTTGTGTTTAGTTTTGAGAGATTTTCTAAACATCAATAAAGAGAGTTGTCTTTATATAAGCTAAGTTTCATCTTGCAGTTGTCATTAATTGGTATCAGAGCTTGTCTACAGTGAGCCATGGGAGACGAGAACACCATTATACGTACAAGATTTTTCACAAGCACAATTGAAACTTAAGGGGGAGAATGTTGGATTAACTTCAACATAGAAGTCACTAACAAGCTGGTTAGGACAAGATTATGAAATTGTTGTAAACCTAAGAGAATTAGAAGTCAACTAGTTCTAAGAAAAGGGAATACATGTAATAAGAAAATATGATTAGAAAAGGAAGTTCTAGTTCTATATATGATCACCAAAGTTGTGGTTTGATCATATGAGCAAGATTAGAGCTTGTGTTTAGTTTTGAGAGATTTTCTAAATATAAATAAAGAGAATTGTCTTTATATAAGCTAAGTTTCATCTTGCAGTTGTCATTACCTCGAACTCGTTTACAAACTCGTATCTCATGTTTTTTAATCTAGATATATTCCCCAGATGCTAACTAGCTCATTTTTAACGAGTTTCTCATTATCTGTTATGGTATTTATAGCAAAGTGTCGTGTTTTTTTTTTTTTGCCAAGGACAAGCATTTTTCCCCCTCGGGATGCAATCTTCACTTAAAATTCACCTTGAGCAATATAGTATACGCCGGGTATACTAATAATTAAAGGTCAATAATGCTCATTATAACTAAAGGTTAATAATGCTCGTTATAATTTATTTATTTATATTGGGTGACGTTAAATAAAAATCTCCACATTGAGATTCTTGGTTGCATGCAAACATGATTTCATTAGGCAGGGCACTAGTAATAATTGACAAGACTTTTATCGGTTGTGGTCCATTCTCAAGTTCACACACGCGCACAGCCGAGGAAGGGGCTTTCCTATTTCTCCAGTTTCTCTAATTTCAAATTTCTCAATTCATCGGAAGTTCCCGACTTTGGCCGATTAGAACATCTATTATTCTAAGTTTTTAAGCTGATGATTACTGGCAATAGAGATTGAGACGTATATTTACATTTTCACACTATATAGGAATCTTCATCAAGTTAAGATTTTTATGCTGATGATTAAAATATATATCTTATTTAATTCGCGGTACACGGTTAAGATTTTTATTCTTAATTTTGAGTTCATGAACACAGGATTTCACTACTTTTTACGATCGATTAGGGTCATATATATATGAAAGGAAGCTGCCATAAAATAATAATCTCTGGATCTTTGCATTGAGAGTTTATTGCATGCACACATGATTTCATTACTCCCAAGAGCCACCAGAGGAACTTACGTAGGGCAAGGCATCCATTTTATCGATTGGGGTTCATTCTCAAGTTCACATTGGAGAAAGGGACTTGGACTTCCTATAATATAGCATATTAGTGTTTGGGCCATAAATTTCGTGTACGGTAGAAGGTTTGGGTCCTGAATTTTTTCCAATTTTGTATATGGATCCTTGATTCTATTGTATATATAATTTGAGTACAAATTGCTGGTCTCACATTGAATTTAGGCCAAAAGCTTGAATTATATTGTACCTCAGATTCGACAGCCCTACCGACTTTCAGTTCGTCTAATATGTGGGTACGTATGCTTTTCCTCTTGATTTTAGTTCGATCGCGTATATCCTTGTTTCTTTTCCGAGTATCCGTATTTGTATCTTGCCTAGGGTCTCAGCAGCATGAACACCTTTACCAAACTTGCAAGTAATCATAAAACATCGTTTCTCGAGACGGAGGATGGCGGTGCTGAGCCTATCCAGGGTGATGGGGAACCCGAGAAGGATGAAAGTTCAGAGTCCAGTGATGGCGAGAGTACTTCTTCCGATAGCAGTGTTGAATCTTCCTCGAGTCGGTCTGAAAGCGAATCAGTGAGTCTCCCGCATGTTTTTTCTTCTTTCCTATCTTCCTTTATCTTTGGAAAATATCTAATCCGTGATATCATAGGGGGAAGCCGTTTCTGAAGATGGCCCTGAGACGGAGACTGACGGAGATACAACTTTGTCTCCAACTGTCACAGCCGCACCGAGCGACCTTGAAATGGATGTTGATCGAGATGAAAACGTCGTTGTGACTTAGACAATGGAGAATACTCCAGTGGCCTCAGGTGCAATTATCTTTAGGAATTCCTTGCCAGTTGCTGATGCAGTCGCAGGCGCCACTTTTAACCCTCCATATCTGGTTCCTCATCCGGATCATTTGTTGATCGGGGGATTTATTGTTCCAACCAAAACATGCGGCGCTACGCACCAGGATATGGGAATGCTACGGACATATCGCCATAACCAAGAAAATTACTAGTCTATTTGCGTTGGTTAAGCGTGTTGAGGAAGCTCTGTCTTCGATTGACGACATGTGCAATATGACTGGTAATACTTTTTCTGAGGATGTAGTCTCGAGCTGGAGGTTCCATCGTGACACGTGTGCAAACTTCGAGCTCAATGTTCCTTGGTTCGTTGAAGGTTTCTCTGAGGTTGAAAAGTTGCTGGACGAAACAGTCGAAGGTCCTTCTGCGGATATGGTGAAGAAGTAGAAAGCGGAACTCGAAAAGTTTTCCAGGAAGCTGAAGTTGAAGAGGGCGGCTCTCCAAAGAACGAAAGATTCTTTTTCCAATAAGAGCAAGCCCTTGTTGAAAAACTTTCCTTGAACGCATTTTTGTCTTCTGAACTTCTTATTTTAGGTTTTTTTTTGAAAGAAAAATGAAACAACTAGTTTACGATTTTGATTTCCTGGATTTTTGGTTTGACAGACAAATGTTACCTTGAGGGTTTTGGATTATTATTTGGAACGAACTGTTTTTAGAATAACGATGCTTTTTGGTTACGATTGCGAATGGTGCAAACATCCCAGGAAAGCCACTGAATCGTGAGCATTGCTTGTCGACACGGAGCATGATATAAAACATAACATGGATATTGGTTTCATCGTTCCCGTGAAAACCTGAAGTAGTAAACCACGTATTTTGTCTAGGCAAGACTTACTCGGTTTTTGGATCTTTTGGTGAAAAAGGAATCTCCCGGATGTAAGACCGAGTTTTGTGGGAAACATCGCCGTGACTGTGGAAAGTCCCCAGTCATTCCTTGTCGTTTTGCCGATACCTGGGCGGATCGTTTCCTTCTAACCCCTCGGAAGTCCCCAGTCTTCCCTTATCATGTCACGACTGGTAATCGAGCCGCCTAGTAGCTGAGTCGTCGATTCCTGGACGGATCGTTTCAATTTACTGTCCTGACGTTTGGGTCGAGGTATGAGATCGAGGATTGAAAATTGACATCATGACCTAAATATCAACCTCCCACTGTTTGAGGGTGAAAACGATTTCTGCTGATTTTGGTAATTTCGGGTGTGTGGGTGAGAAACGAGTTTAAACCCTAAACAATGTACTGGAAGGGAGTATTTTAGATTCGAGAGATCAATCTGTACAAATCCGTCCTAAGCCAAGAAATGGCCGTTCCGGACTTGCTTAGGTCACTAAGAGGAGGAGAAGGGTTGGTTTTGGGGAGGGAAGCGAAGAGAGTGTTGAGACCAGAATAATTGATCCTGGAAGAGTAGTTGTTTTGTGGCTTGCATCAGAAAGTGGGAAGCTAACAGATGGGAAAGCTAGCAAACGTTTTCTGACTGTTGTATGCTCCTGACCTGAACTTGTCGTTCCGTGGAAATAGGTAAGACCTATTTATGCAAGTCGAAGTGAAACGTACTCTGGTCTCGTAATAAATGGAAAACAGATGAGTAAATAGGAGGAGGTGGTAACCGGTAACGCCTGGAATTGATGTTCCATAAAAGAAAGTGTTTCACCATTACTCCCTGTATTTACTAACCGCCTCATCCTTATGACTCTGTCTTATAACGGGCGTAGTGTACGCCGCACGCTGTAAACCGCAAAACTAATACCCAATGAGCATCCCCCAGTTTGTGACATGTGTTGATGTCTCGAGTGTTTTCATGGAAAACATGTAGCATGTTGTTGTTTGGAAAGTTGAGATTGAGAGGCTTGCCGGCTCGGTGGTGACCTACGACGGTCGAGATTTTGCATCTTGAGAGGAAGGGTAGCCGTTGATTATTGCAACCCTTCATTTGGTAGCCAGTGTAATGAAAGCATGGCCGGTACGGCTTTAATATGGCCTAGTTTAGGCGAGGCCAAAAGTTAGGGTTTTGGCTTTATTTGGGCACGACAAAACTAGGGCTTGGCGTCGGGCCAAAGGTTGACATGCGTTAGCTGGTAACCTTGGACGGCTAAGATCTGCATCTTATAGGGAAGGCCTTCATGGTATGGCGCGGCAAGGTGGTCGGGATGCCATAGGCACATGTGGCATGGATGGCATGCCTTGGCGCGGTTTGGGCGTGGCCAAAACAAAAGTTTTGGCGTTGGGCCAAATGTTACCATGCGTTGGTTGGCGACCTTGGACGGCTAAGATTTTCATCTTAGATGGAAGGATGGTCGTTGATCGTAGCCAGCCTTTGTTTTGGTAACGCATACGGAAGGCCAGCATGGTATGGCGCGGCAAGGTGGCTGGCATGCCATTAGCACATGTGGCATGGCCGACATGCCTTGGCGTGGTTTGGGCGTGACCATAACTAGGGTTTTGGGCCAAAGGTTACCATGCGTTGGTTGGCGACCTTGGACGGATAAGATTTTCATCTTAGATGGAAGGATGGTCGTTGATCGTCGCAAGCCTTTGTTTTGGTAACCGCATAGGGAAGGCCGGCATGGTATGGCGCGACAAGGTGGATGGCATGCCATTGGCACATGTGGCATGGACGACATGCCTTGAAGCAGTTTGGGCGTGACCAAAACTAGGGTTTTGGCGCTGGGCCAAAGGTTACCATGTGTTGGTTGGTGACCTTGAACGGCTGAGATTTGCATATAAGATGGAAGGGTGGTCGTTGATTGTCGCACGCCTTCGTTTTGGAAGCCGTGAAGGGAAGTCCGGTATGGCATGGCTTAGGCGCGGCAAGGTGGATGGAGCGGCATGCCATTGGCGCATGTGGCATGGTCGGCATGCCTTGGCGTGGTTTAGGCGCGACCAAACTAGGGTTTTTCCATTGGGCCAAAGGTTACCATGCATTGGTTAGTGACCTTGGACGGCTGAGATTTGCATCTAAGATGGAAGGGTGGCCGTTGATCATCGCACGCCTTCGTTTTGGAAGCCGTGAAGGGAAGGATGGCATGGAATGGCTTAGGAGCGGCAAGGTGGATGTCACGGCATGCCATTGGCACATGTGGCATGGTCGGCATGCCTTACAGTGGCTTAGGCGCAGCCAAACTAGGGTTGGGACAAAGGTTACCATGCGTTGTTCGGCGACCTAGGACAGCTAAGACTTGCATCTAATATGGAAGGGTGACAGTTGATCATCGGACGCCTTCGTTTTGGTCGCCGCGAAGGGAAGGCCGGCATGGAATGTCTTAGGCGCGGCAAGGTGGATGGCGCAGCATGTCATTGGCACATGTGGCATGATCGGCATGCCTTGGCGTGGTTTAGGCGCGGCCAAACTAGGGTTTTTTGCGTTGGGACAAAGGTTACCATGCGTTGGTTGGTGACCTTGGACGGCTGAGATTTGCATCTAAGATGAAAGGGTGGTCGTTGATTATCGCACGCCTTCGTTTTGGCAGCCGTGAAGGGAAGGCCGGCATGGCATGTCTTAGGAGCGGCAAGGTGGATGGCGCGGCATGCCGTTGGCACATGTGGCATGGTCGGCATGCCTTGGCGTGGTTTAGGCGCGACCAAACTAGGGTTTTGGCATTGGGCCAAATGTTACCATGCGTTGTTTGGAGAACTTGGACGGCTCAGATTTGCATCTAAGATGGATGGGTGGCCGTTGATCATCGCACGCCTTCGTTTTGGTAGCCGCATAGGGAAGGTCGGCATGGTATGGCGCGGCAAGGTGGTTGGCATTTCATTGGCACATGCGGCATGACATGCCTTGGTGCGGTTTGGCATGGCCAAAACTAGGGTTTGGGCCAAAGGTTACCATGCGTTGTTTGACGACCTTGGACGACTAATATTTGCATCTAAGATGGAAAGGTGGCCGTTGATCATCGCACGCCTTCGTTTTGGTAGCCGCATATGGAAGGACGGCATGGTATGGCGCAACAAGGTGGTTGGCATGCCATTAGCACATGTGGTGCGGCTGGTATGGCATGCCATTGGCGCAGTGGTGCGGCTGACATGGTTGGCATGCCTTGGCGCGGAGGTGTGGTTGGCATGGTATGCCATTGTCACAGTGGTGTGGCTGGCATGGTTGGATGCCTTGGCACGGTGACGTGACTGGCATGGTCTTCCATTGGCACAGTGGTGCGGATGGCATGGTTGGCATGCCTTGGCGCGATAGTATGAGAATTAGGGTTTGACATAGATGATGTCAGTCAGTGTTAAGGGTTCTGCCGCGGAACATGACCCATGTAAAAAAAAGGGTACTCCGGTAATTCTTACGTAGGCATGCTGATTGATTCAATAAATGTGCTAATGGTCATAGTGACGTCATGTCAGATGTACAGTTTTACGATTTTGACCCTAAGCTAAAAACCACCATCAACAGATACATATTCTCTTTAAATCATCTATGTTGTCAGTGCTGGTGAATGGTGGTCCAGTTGGATACTTTAAAGTAAGTAGAGGATTGAGACAAGGAGATCCACTCTCTCCATTACTCTTTCTTATTGCTGAAGATGTACTGAGCAGGAAATTGAGTTCAATGGTGTCTCATGGGAAGCTCAAACCAATGGTAAATAGGAATGGAGTACAACCAACTCATATTTTCTTTGCAGATGACATATTTTTATTCTGCAATTGAGATAGAAGGAATGTAAGGAAACTTTTGGTAACACTAGAAGATTATCAAGTTTCATCAGGACAAATGGTTAGCTTAACAAAAAGCATGTGTTTTGTTGGAGGCACAAGCAATGCAAGAAAACACCAGATTGCAGAAGAGTGTAATATGAGTTTATCAAATTTTTCAGATAAATATCTTGGAGTTATTCTGACTCCAGGCCATATTAAATCTCAGCATGTGTGGGGTGTGTGGAAATGCTACAAGACAATTTAGCTAGATGGAAGGGAAAGCTTTTATCATTCCAGGAAAGGTTGGTCTTGGTAAAGTTTGTTTTATGCAGTATCCCTATTTTCAATATGTCTGTTTATAAGTGGCCAAAAAAAGTACTTAAGGAGAGTGAAAAGATCATTCTGAATTTTTTATGGTCAGGTGACCCATCTACTAGGAAGACAATCACGCTTAAATGGGAAAAAACATGTTCTCCAATATCGAAAGGTGGATTGGGTATAAGACAACCAAAAAATATAACAAATCCATGTTAATGAAGCTGTGTTGGAAAATAAAAATGGTACAAATGAATGGTCAAAGTTCTTTCAAGCAAAATGAATGGTCCAAATTGAAAACTTCTTATATTATAATATTCAATCGATTGAATATTATAAGAAGTCTTCAATTTGGCCTGGTATTAAATGGGTTGCTTCTGAGGTATTTGATCAATCTGGATGGTTGGTTGGAGATGGAGTTAACATATCTGTATATGTTTTGACATTTGGATTAAGGAAGTTCCCCTGAAGATGCTTTATCCAGAAAATGCTATAATGCTGCGAAATCCAGATATAAAAGTAGTTGAATTAATAAGAAACGCAGTTTGGTCAATTCCAGATTACTTACTTGACTTTTTTGAGCCTTCTGAATTACCTGTTCTGGATGATAATGGAGATAGAAGGATTTGGACTGGCACAAACACATGTGAGTGTTCAGTAACTTCTGCTTATGAATGCATTAGAAAGAAATTCCCAAAGCTTCAATGGACAAAAACTCTATGGAACAAATCTATTCATCATAATGTATCAAGTAAGGTTTGTAAACTAGTGAGAGGAATAGTCCCTGCAGATGATAAGATGAAATAAAGAAAATTTCAATTAGTTTCTAGATGTTCTTTTTGCAAGCACTCAGAAGAAATTTTGGAGCATATTCCGTGGTTTTGTGATTTTAGTGAAATTATATGGAATTGGCTTGGTGGTATTTTCGGTTTCATTAATCCAAAATATTTTGAAGCTATTCCATCCTTTGCAAAACATAAAATTCCTGTAGTGAGAGACATTTGGAAAGTTGCAGCACCGGTAACAATGAAAGAAATCTGGTTTCTCAGGAACATAATGTTTTATGATGGGATGATTTATAATAGAGAGACTCTAAAGAAAAGTATCATAAATTTTACAAAGGACAATGTTATTAGAATGTCAGGTACAATGTAGAATTCTGCAGATGATCTGCAAACTTTAAAAAAAATTGAATTGAAGTACAGAAGAATGAAGGCAAAATAATTGAAGTTTTCTTCTATCTACCAGATCCCACTTTTTTCGTCATTTGTTGTGATGGTGCCTCAAAGGGAAACCCAGATGCAGTTGGTTATGGTTTTATATGTAGAAAGTGGAATGGCGTCTTTGAATTTGCAGTAGCAGGAGGCTTAGGAACTGGTACAAATTTTATGGCAGAAATATTTGCAATCATATGTGCAGGAGAATGGGCATTGAGTAAACAAATTCTTAAAGTATGTTTCAGGTTAGATTCTCATGCAGTAATTACTTCATTTCAATTTGGCAAAATTCCATGGTGGGTTTCAACAAGGGAACAAGATAAAAGCAACTCTGCATGCATGGTATTTTATACATAGTTTCATAGAGATTAACACTTCAGCTGACTTATTGGCTAAAAAAATGGTTCAACTCTGGCCAAAGATGAAAGAAGAAATTATAGTCATTGTCCAAACTTTATAAGTCTGGAACTTCCTGATGTGCCATACTACAGATTTAGCTAGTCTTATTTCTTTCTTTCTTGCATAAACTTTTGTCTAAAAATGTTTAGCCTTTCTTTTTGAGAGTTTTGGTGTAATTTTTGTAACAAATTTTAGTTTTAATAAAATTTTGAGTATTATCAAGCAAAAAAAAAAGTGTTGGATATCGCTAATGTGTCCCAAGTAAGACGGGAGTCGTAGCCTAGATTTGCATCTCGTTGGGATATTCTAAGGTCAGCCTCCAATCTCGTATATAGGGGCGGGTAATTCTTACGAGAACACAGGATGTCTTCGCTCATGCTTGTGAGTCAACCATAGAGTTTCATGAGGCTTTAGAGCTTTTGGGCCCACTAGTATCTCACAAGGATCTGGTTGAAATCATGGCTTCACAACCTGCATGTATCGCGGGACGTATCCTAAAATCATGGATGCTCATGCTCATGAGTCAACCAGGGACGTTTCATGAGACTCCTTCTTGACTAATATTATATTGTGGGGATCGCTTTGAATCACGGCTTTACGACTAGCATATGTCTTGCAGGGACGCATGTTAAAATCATGGCTATGAACGCCAACTGTTGAGGTGGCAGCGTTTTCTCAGACGATTTCTATAGGTTTTCAAAAAAAAATCTATCCCCATGGAGGAGAGATCTGTTCTGATTTCGAGTGATTCGGAAGCAAAGAAACATCAATCTTCCTTATCTGATTCTGGTTTAAGCTTGGGCTTAGTTAATTTTCCTTTATTGAACACAAATGGTGGTAACGAAGATAACCCTAAATCTGTTCTATAGAACAATTTTAGGGGAAATCAAGCAAATGATTAGTCTTGTCTGTTCCCAAATAAGAAGAGTACTGATGAAAATCCATTGATCTTTCAATCTCCGGTCATGATGGAGGGTGAAGAAGCAGTTTATATCTCTTCAGAGATCCTTCATCAGAAGATTAAATAATGTGAAGAACTAGCAATTGGGTATACTGTAGGCCACAAGCTTTCTTACTCAATGGTGAAAGAGGAAACAACGAAAGTGTGGAAGACAAAATCTGAGGTATCCATTACTCTACACAACAGTAATTCTTTTGTTTTCAAGTTTTTGAATTCTGAGAATAGAAACATAGCATTAGACCACGGGGCTTTTTACATTTACGGTAGCTTGTTTGTGGTTAGACCCTGGAGTCCCTTGATTGAGAACTCAATTGCAGAGATAAAATCCATTCCGGTGTGGGTGTTGATTTACAATGTCCCTCTGCATCTCTGGAACAACTTAGGACTTGGCCCTACTGCTAGTTTTGTGGGGAAACCATTGATGATGGATGATTGTACTATCAACAGAAACTAGACTTTCATATGCAAGGGTTCTTGTTGAAGTAAGTTTTGAATGTCAATTTCCTAGATTTATTCCTTATGGATTCATGGAAAATTTGTGATGAATCTCCCCGTGGAGTATCAGTGGAAACCACAAAAGTGTATGGTGTGTCATTCTTTTGGACACTCCAACAACAAATGCTATTTGAAGAAAGCTAGTATTGGCAAAGCTCATTGGACTTCTAAGAAGAGGCCTAACTTGGGGGAAAGGATTAAACCTCGTTCAAAAGAAGGGGAAACTCGAAACACGGGTACAGAGAATAGAGAGCATATCAAAGAACATTCTATTGTAGATTCATTGACAGTTACAGAAGATAAGGAAGCGACAGTTCCGCAGCAGAGGGATGAGATAACTGGGGTAGGTCCTCAGTCCAGAATTGAGACCACTAATGAAAACGTGAGGGTGGTGGTGGAACAAGACTCGATTTCACAACCCGTGGGAGTAGTAAAGGTTTTTAATGGTAATGGCATGGGTGTTGGTGGGGTACCAGAAATGCTTTCTCCCAAGTCAAACAACGATTGGTCATATTATAAAAGAACTAAGAATTCTGGAAGGAAAAAGAATGGGCATAACGCCTATCTGAATCCTTTTACCCTTTTGGAATCAGAACCGGAAAGTGGGTTCGATGACTCCAATGATGAGTTACCAGATAATTTGAATGAAGATTCTAGAGTGGGAATTGGTATTGATCTAACCACTTCGGATGGTGTCTCGGAAAAACCAATACAAGAAGATGAAATAAACAAGGATAATCAAGTGAATGTGGAGGATTGTGATCATTCTAGTAAGGAATCGGAATATGAAACAGATGTGGAGGAGACGGGGGTGGAGAAATTGAAGCTGTTAAAGGATGTTTCTCATTTTAAGCCAATGAATAGAGAACAACATATAAAAAAAGCTTAAGAATTTCAGTAACCTTCTCGGGGTTTCTCAAGGAGGAAAAGAAAATGCAGTGGAGAACATTTTTGAAGGTATTGTAGATAGGCACAGATCTACAAAATCTGAAAAGGAAATTGCAAAGCTTGCTTGGAATGGAGTTACGAGCAATGCGAATTTGGGGCGTAAAAAAGAACCCCTGTCAAGAAGAAGTACTAGGGTGGTCTACTAATGTGTTTGTGAATATTTTCATGGCCGCCGATGGCGTAGGCTTTGCTTACTTAGTTTTGCTTTCTTTAGCTTTGATCTTGGTTTTTTGTAACCTCTCTTGTTGCTCTTGTTGATGCACTGTTTGGTGCATTCCTTTCTTGTATCTCTTTTTTTCTTTTTAATAAATTTTTAACCTTTTAAGTCAAAAAAAAGAAAAAATGCCAACTGTTGAGTCTCTCACGTGAGAGTTGATCTTGGCTGGGGAATTTGTCTCTTCGAGCCAACGCTTGAAGGTAGGGATGATCTTGTCTTTTGTAATGATCTTGTCTTTTTCATGAGACTCCTTCTTGACTAATATTATATCGCGGGGATCGCTTTGAATCACGGCTTCAGGGACGCATGTTAAAATCATGGTTATGAATGCCAACTGTTGAGTCTCTCACGTGAGAGTTGATCTTGGCCGAGGAATTTGTCTCTTCGAGCCAACGCTTGAAGATAGGGATGATCTTATCTTTTGTAATGAGGAACTAGATCTGGGCTTGCCTTTCGGCAATGAGGTTTGAGCTTAATGTCGGGGCCGGCCCTGATTCGGACTTCCTTCGAATCCATCCGGATAAAACCCTTCAGCACTCCAAAATTTGGAAATTCCTATAAATACTCCACCCTTACATTCCCTTATTCACATTCCTCTTATCTATTTCTTTGTTTTCGAAAGTCTCAGAATTTCTTTAATGGCAGCCATGAATTACAGGAATATCACAACAACTAATCGCAGTAGCAGAAGCCAACATGGAGGTACTTGTTTGTGCATCTCATGCATAGACGAATCTGTAAAACGATCATCATCATCAACAAACCAATACAATAATAATGTACAGCAAAACTTACAAGAACTGGAAAACCACTTCCTGCAACAACAATTCCTAGACTATAATTTGCAGCGACAGCAACAAGAATTACATACTCAAAAAAAGCAATTTCAAGAAGATTACTTTCTGCAATTGCAACTAAAGAAACTTCAAGAAGATAACTTTCTGCAACAAGAATTACAGAAGCAGCTTCAAAAACAACAACTACCGCAGAAACAGCAACAGCAACTGTACACAAAATATCCTTCTGGTGATCCTTACAGTACATATGAATGGAAATATCGATCATTGAATTGGGAAAAAGGGTCTCAGAAAAATCCACGAAGATCAGGGTAGATAAAGAGCTTGAAGAAGAAATTCGCATTCTTGCAGATAAATATGATCACGAAGAGCTGTTGCGGAACAACTATGAAAAATTGACATCCTTCTTGTATTCGTCAAGACAAAAACCTAAGATTAATGAATCATCATCATCATCAATCAGTTATAGTTGTGAACCGCTGTTTGTGAATTTCGGGTTTAAATCTGTCTTCAAGAAACAAGTTTTGGATTTTATCCAAAAAGAAATGTCTGAAGAGTTGATGAACACAGAGTTGCAAGATTAACAATTTATTAGTTGTAGACGAAGATTTCACTATGTAATTTATGTTATGTTTGGTGTTGTCTTATCAGCAATTTCTTGTATTTTGAAAGTTATGAGCGTTTCCGATTTATTTATACTAATAAATGAAGATAATAAGGTTACGAAATATGAAGATTCTTGTGCACTTAAAAACGATAATTATGAGATATCCTTGTACCTTAAACGTTAAATGTGTATTGAAATAGAATACTTTATTTGATACCCATATAATTTATTTATTTTTCTAACATTAACTTTCCCATTCCACTACATATATATATGCAATTCTTGTTGGTCCCTATAGATCAATTTATAATTCTGTTTCAAGAAAAATGGCTTCATTAATTGTTTACCTAGTCTCTATTCTCTCCCTCATTTTGATCGTTCAAGAATCGTTAATTCCTGTATTAGGGGATGCCGGATTGATCCAATCTACTTGCCAATGGACTCGGTTGCATGATATCTGTACATCAACGTTGAACGCTGATCCATCGGACTCACTTAATTCTCTTTCTAAAGAATGAATTACACACAAAGTTGTGGAGATTTAGTTTTTTATTAAACTGATTACATTGTAGAAAGAACAATAATTCAAAAGATAAATAACAACAACTCCAAGAAATTCTTCGTAGGCACTACTAAGGTATCACTATTATAAGGGTTTTGTTATCTTGTGCATCCACGCATAAGATAAGAGCCAATCATTGACATGGAAAAGTGTAAAAAACTAAAAAATATAAGGGAGACAATGATTTTTGCATTGGAAAATGCATTTGTAGAGAGAGAAGTTCAAAAATCCACGAGTCTTTGCATTCCCAAATGCAAAGAATCATTCTCTCTCTTATATTTTATACTAGTTTTTTACACTTTCCATGTCAATGATTGACTCTTATCTTGTGCATGAATGCACAAGATAACAAAACCCCTATTATAATTACTCCTAGAAGTTAATCCCGACATATTAAAAGTGCATTCAGATTCTTACTAGAAAAAAAGAAATAAGCATGCAAATGTACTCCCTCCGTACCACATATATAGGAGGAGGGACCAAATATCTTAGATTAAGAATTTTTTTTTGATTTTATAAATATCCATAGATTTTCCTGTTTTACCCCTTATTATATTCCCTATGTTAGAAACATAAACTTAAATGTGAGGATAACCAAGCAACATAAATAGGGGTAAAATGAATAAAAATCATCTTGAAATTGTCACTCCGCCTATTTAATGGTTAAAGAAAATGTCATATTCCGCCTATATAATAGGTACGGAAGGAGTATATTGCAGCATTAATATCTACTAGCAACTTATTAGCTATTGAAAGAAGAGATAAAGTAAATGCAATTGGGGAAACTTGTACAAGAAAACTGTCCTTCAAATCTTTTGTTATGAATGTTTTTCTGAAAGCATACAACAAAATCACGAACGGAAGTTACGAGAGCTGAATATAAGTCATTCAGGAGTACAGGAGAAGTCAAAGCATGCTTGGAAAGTTCGGTTTGAAATTTCCAACGGCATGAGGCAGGATGAGGTTTCCCTGACAAGGTTGAAATTCCCACGGCCTTTTCTTGAGGAAAGTTTTGAGATGATACTCGGGGTTTGAGCCAAAAATTAAGATAACACCATATCAATGCACCCGTAGCATGCTTCGGGATTAAAGGTTTCTTGAATAAATTACGCTCAAACTATCAACAACTACAGTTGAGTTTTTGCTGATTAATAAATAAATTCTTGAACAAATTTTTATTCAACATGAATTACAAATAAACATTGTAGTACCGTAAAAAATCTACAACTATAAAAAGCTTCTTCTAATTAACAAGAGCTTCAAACTAAAACACCACCGGAAGAACTTTTCTCGAAAAATCCTCCTGATCCATATCCATAACTATTTCTGTGAACTCGTGAAGCAATCCAATTACCATTAATCCGTTCAAGATGAGCTCTCAATTCCCACTTGCGGTATTCGATTTCTTCTCCTGACAAAGGAAAGTATACAGAATATATAGAACTATCTTCCCCAGTACGCTTACTTCGAATAGGATCTCTATCCGTAACTATCTCATACCACCATCCATCCTTGCATAAAACATCAACTGGATCACTGATATTGAAACACGATGCTTTAAAATTAGGAGGCATGTGTCTAATTTCACTGCGAGGAACAACTTGTTTCAGCAAACACTTCTCATCATCTTCTTCGTGTAACTGTTAGCACAACATCAGATACATGTATAACATGACCTAATGTTATACACGATAATTTTTCTTTTAAGTGTCTGTTCTCTATGGAAAAATATGTCAGGAAATCATATGTTAGGAAACACTTTAGCCTACAGTTCAAGTAAAGTTTGTATATGAATATGATGTATGTCTTTACGGTTCAATAATACAAGTTACAATCAATAAAATTGTCTTTTGTTCAAGTTTATTATCTCTTTATTTTAGTCTTTTGTGTTCTCTTCTAAGTTAACCTAAACCCTAGGTAATTCTAACTTGGTATCAGCTAGGTTTTAGATTCCCAAAACCATGTTTATCGAATCTTCTACAATCTCTGTAGTTATCTCATCTTTTATACCCTCACAAACTTTAACTATGGCCTATGTTCAAGTCTCTCAACCACATCACATCATCACTGTTAAGATGGATGAAACCAACTACTCTTTGTGGCGAGCTCAGTTTTTGCCGTATCTCCAAGGTTACGATCTCGATGGTCATATTACTGGTACAAAACCCTGCCCAGCATCTCCTGTTGCCGATGCAGCTCCTACCCCAGCGTTTCCTTCATGGACAAAACAGGATAAAATCCTGGTAAGCTGGTTATTCTCATCTCTTACACCTGCTGTTTTTCGTCATGTTCATCGTCTTACAACTTCCAAAGAAATCTGGGACTCTCTTGAAGCTCAATATGCTTCTAAGTCTGATGTCTTTTCTATATTCTTTGTGTTTTAAAAGCACGTTGAAAATATTTTCAATCGAAAGATCAAAATATTTCAATCTGATAATGCACTTGAGTATCGTAAACTTACTCCGCATCTTCAACAACTTGGTATTTTTCATCGGTTTTCATGTCCACACACTTCTGAAAAAAATGGTTTAGTGGAACGTCGTCATCGTCATATTCGTGAAACTGGACTTACAATTTTAAACATGGCTTCTGTACCATCCTCGTATTGGTATGATTCTTTTTACACTGCTTGTTATCTAATAAATCGTGTTCCTTCCATTTCTATTAATAATTTGTCTCCATATGAAGCTCTTTTTGGTATTCCACCGGATTACACCTTTCTTCGTGTATTTGGTTGTTTATGCTATCCTCACCTACGTCCGTATAGGTATCACAAAATGGAGCATCTTTCCTCTCCATCTTTGCTTATTGGTTATAGTCCATCTCAAAAGGGCTATAAGTGTCTTCATTTTCCTACGGGTCGTATTTACGTAAGTCGTCATGTTGTGTTTGATAAGACTACTTTTCCCTTTGCCCCTACACCTTCGTCGACATCGGTTACTTCACAGGTAAATAATCTTTCAACTCCATCGGCTTCATTACCGCCAGCTTCAGTTACTTGTTCCAATCCTGCACCCATATTACCATTTGGTACAGTCCCAGTTGGTTTTCATACTTCTCCACAGCATATCACTATGCAGCTGTCACTCATGTCGGCATCAGCTGATGCATTCTCACATGCACGTGCTTCAAATATACGTTTGCCAACACCTACTTCTATGCCAGTACATTACAGTACTCCAGCTACCAATTCCGGTTTTCCAGCATCGGTTTCAAGTCCTTCAGAACGTCCATCAGCGTCTCCTTTGCTTCTGCCAGCACCTGTTTTCAGTCCGACAACATCATCCAGTTCGTCAGCAGCTCCTAGCTCAACATCAGCTTCAAGTTCCAACACAAATTTTACGTCAGAAACCGGTGTTCCATATGACGTAATGGGATTGACTCCCAGTTCCACCTCTGTTGAACATATTTCATCTACAACATCTAATATTGGATCACATCCAATGGTGACTAGGGCCAAGGACGAAATTTTTAAACCCAATTCTAAATATGCTCTGGTATGTGATTCTCTTCGTGAACTAACTTGTATTTCAGAGGCTCATAAAGATCCAGATTGGCGTATTTCATCGGATGATGAAATCAATGCATTAATCTGAAATGGCACTTGGACACTAGTAACATATCACCCTTCTATGAATGTTATTGGATGTAAATGGGTATTTCGTATCAAACAGAAACCTAATGGTGAAATTGAACGTCGCAAGTCTAGCTTAGTTGCTAAAGAATACAATCAACAAGAGGGAATTGATTTTTCTGAAACGTTTAGTCTGGTTGTTAAACCATGCACTATTCGTATTATTCTCACATTGGCTCTATCTTCCAATTGGTCTATTCATCAACTAGACGTGCAAAATGCTTTCTTACATGGCTAACTTCAAGAAGAGGTATACATGAAACAACCTCCAGGTTATGTTGATTCTCGATTCCCTACACACGTTTGCAAGTTGCATCGTTCTCTCTATGGCCTCAAACAAGCTCCTCGTGCATGGTACCACGGGCTCATTACTTTTTTATTACAAATTGGGTTTGTCACTTCAAAATGTGACTCTTCTCTATTTATCTACAATGGTTCATGTGGTACTATTTATCTGTTGGTGTATGTTGATGATATTATTGTCACAGGTTCCAACTCTGCTGGTATTCGATCTATTCTTGATCGTCTGCAACAAGAATTTGTTATTAAAAATCTTGGCTCCTTGTCTTATTTTTTTGGAATTAAAGCGATTCGTACTTCCTCAGGATTGTTTCTTTCTCAACAAAGGTATGCTCATGATCTTCTTATTCGAGCGAAAATGGATAGTGTTAAACCTATTCAAACGCCACTTAGTACTTCTGGTGACATCACTTCGGATCGTAGTACTCTGTTAACTGATGCTACTGAGTATCGTAGTATTGTTGGGGAGTTACAATATTTAACAATTACTCGTCCTAATTTGTCTTATGTTGTTAATAAGGCATGTCAATTTATGCATGCACCCACCGTTTTTCACCGGGGACTGGTTAAGCGTATACTTCGATATCTTAAAAGTACTCCTACTGTTGGTATACTTCTTCGGCCTTCTTCTTCTCTCAAGTTATCATTCAGTGCATATACCGACTCTGATTGGGCTGGTTCTCTTGATGATCGTCGTTCAACTAGTGGTTATTGTGTTTATCTGTGTGGTAATATTATCTCTTGGAGTGCTCGTAAGCAGAAAACAGTGTCTCATTCTAGTACTGAAGCAGAATATAGGGGACTTGCAATTGCAACTGCTGAAATTATTTGGATACATTGACTTCTTTCAGAACTTCGTGTATCTACTCAATATCCTTTTGTTCTATGGTGTGACAATCTTGATGATACTCATATCACTGTCAATCCTATATTTCATGGAAGGACAAAGCATATTGAGATTGACTATCATTTTGTTCGTGATCAGGTTGCTTCTAAACTTCTTGATGTCAGATTTATATCATCTAATGATCAAATTGCGGATATATTTACAAAACCACTGTCAAAGGATTGTTTTTCTCTTTAAGGTTCAAGCTAACGGTTCAGGATAACCCGTTATGCTTGCGGGAGGGTGTTAGCACAACATCAGATACGTGTATAACATGACCTAATGTTATACACGATAATTTCTCTTTTAAGAGTCTGTTCTCTATGGAAATACTTGTATGTCAGGAAATCGTATGTTATGAAACACTTTACCCTACAATTCAAGTAAAGTTTGTATATAAATATGATGTATGTCTTTACGGTTCAATTGTACAAATTACAATCAATAAAATTGTCTTCTGTTCAAGTTTATTATCTCTTTCTTTTAGTCTGTTGTGTTCTCTTCTAAGTTAACCTAAACCCTAGGTAGTTCTAACTGTAACTTCGTGTATTCAACTAAGAAATCATCTTTTTCCGTTTGTTTGATTATGCTTGCTTCGAAATACGAACCCAAAAATCCTTCTTCTTTACTGCTTGTTGGAGAAAATGAGTTTTAATAAAAGGTTTTATGGTCTTGGTGTGGTTTGATCTAATGACCTAAGGTTCTAAGGATACTTAATCATTTTTGGGTGAATGAAATGGAACTTTTAGTCCCACATTGTGGAAAACTAAAGAGGATCTTCACTATATAATCATACTCTAATGTATGTATTGTAAAACGTGAGTGGAACGAGTGGGCAACAATACATGTTTTGACCCATGCGATATGCGCGTATGCCATGCACCAAGTCCCTTTTCTACACTGATTTATTTTTTTGGCGAGTTTTCTTTAGGAAATTAATTCCAAAATTAATTCTTAAGATTTTTATTTATGGGTAAATTCCTTTTACGTGTTTTACTTGTTTTTGAAGAAAACCAAAACCTAACTTTATTTGCAAGTATTTTCATCCTATAAATACAACTCGAAAATCTGTTTTCAAAGCATACAAGAAGCAATTCTTTTTATCTTCTTTCTTTGTTTGTGCGACATTTTACCTCCATCCTCGTTGCTGAGTTCAAGAGTGGGTAACTTGCGTTGTGCTAACTCAAGTTATATCGGACAGTCTTATCCTGGACACATCTTCGCTGTGAAGGGTTTAGCATTACTCAACTCGAGTATACCCGTGAACTAATCTGTTAAGGGAAACTTGTTGAACCTGTGATTCTGCAAGTATTCAAGGTGTTTTGGTAGAGTTGTTTTGGATTAGTTCTTTACATATTATTTTTGATAAATCTAACGTGATGTTCATTGTTGCAAGATCCCAACACTGCTTACTTCGACTAAATCACCCCGATGAAAGCCCGCCATTGTTGTTAACTGCTATAGCGAGAGGAAGAGATAATCGATTTTAAAGATAATGGTAAAAACTGAGTGCAAAAATTAATATTTATACACAGCTGAGCTGAATGGTGAGAACGAGTAATAGAGGGATTTGGAAACTGAATTTAGGAGGGATTTGTAGAGACAGACACGGAAAGAAAATTATATTATTAGGCACGAGAAATTTTTAAGGGGGAGCCGGTTTGACTTTGACCATTAAGGTGACTGAATGGTCAATCTAGACCTTGGGCCTTCCTTTTTGGACATTGTCCCTCCATTTAGCAATGTGTATAAAAGCTAGGGGCCTAAAACATAGAAGTGGGTGCTACAAATGATTTTTGAACTGCCTTTCTCCATCGTGACTCGTATACATGCCCACCATTTTGACGGTGTATTTCACACCAATAGCTTTTTGGTGAATCACTTTATACGAGGTAGTATTTTATACGAAATCAAACAACAATTTTTTTAAAAAAAAAATTTGTAAACGTCTTTGAAAGATTATCCGTAAATCGGGACAACTGTTTTGACATGCTCATACTTGAGCCCGCCTTTACTTATTAGATCAGAAATTTTACAATTCCTATATGTTCTTTTTTTTTTGCAAATTTGATCGAGTTCTGGTAAAATCCTCCTTTCCTTACGAATAGATTCCTTATATTTATTCATTTTTTTAATTTTTCTTGTTGGGATATATGTCACGGACAGAGAGACCGCCTCTTAACAGATTTGAAGCCACTAAACTAGCCCTTCAAATCCTAGTTAGTAAGTTCGCGAATGATTCACGAATTTTTCCGTATCACGAATTTTACCGTTTTATTCGCGTACGTTTGCAACTCCGAACCCAAGTCGCGTATTATGTGGTATTTCCGGATTATTCGCGAATCGTTCACGAATTTTACGTATCCCGAATGATATGTCCGCTTAATTCGCCATAAATTCTTTAGCTTTTACTTTTCAAAGACTCCACTTTTTGGGCTTTACTGCCTCCTGAACATACACGACCGAATATTAGACGTGTTGTAATTTTTATGAAACAAAAACGACTGAAGAGATTTGAAGGTGAAGGTGAGAGAGATCTCAAACTCACTAACCAAGCATCTAAACCACCATACGACGTCCTTTTGGATAACTAATGTTGTATATATTATTAATATCATCATATTGAGTTTATTTTTTCCTTAAATAACTCACACATATGCATAAAAATTGGTCTATGACCTTATAAATACAAATTATTTGTTATATATAGATACCGAATTTTCAGAGCCGAACTCACATTTATAAATCGAATTATACACGTACGTATGCCGTTTCGAATTAATGACGAATCACGTCCCGTTGACCGAATTTTCGACCGAATCTGGATTTTACAAAACCGTATAATACTCGTACGTTTGCCGTTCCGTACGTTTGCCGAATCCCGAATTGCTAACTAGGCTTCAAATTCCAAAAGAATCCCTCTAGACTCTAGTGAATGACTAAATAGGACACTTATTCAAATTTTTTTGGTATCCGGAGAAGTTCCAAAATTTAATATTGTTCTCTGCAACCGATGAATATTCTTCAATTGTACCAACTTACTAAAATGACAATAATTAAAAATGACATCATGACATGCAATTCTTCTCTATAGCTAGATCAAGATATAATTCATTTTCAAGAAAAAAAATGGCTTTATCAGTTATCTACCTAATCTCTATTTTTTCCCTCGTTTTCATCGTTCAATTAAGAGATGCTGAATCGATGATCACATCTACTTGCAAATTTACGGCATCAGTCGATCTCTGTACACAGATATTAAACGCCGATCCATCCAGGGAAGAAACCGATACAGCAGGTCGGGGCTACTGTTATGCTTAATGCTGCGATAGGCAATGCAGTGGACACATCGAGATAGATACTCGACGAGCTTGTTAAAACTTATACTAACCCAAATGCAGTTAGAATTGTCACAGAATGCAGTACGTTATATGTCAACGCAAAGGTTAAACTTGAGACATCAATCAGAGATATGTATTCTGATGATAGCCTTGGAAATACACAAAGTGAAGTCAATGCTGCTGCTTCATGTGCTGAAAGTTGCGAACGTTCATTTAGCACTGCCACTCCTGCACTAGCTTATCCTGATGAATTGGCACGAAGGAAAAACTCTTTTGAGGATATATGTGGTGTTACTTATGATATTGTGGGAATGCTTCTGGTAGACGACCTACAGAGCCAGGGAAATTCGGACTTGTTTTGAAGATTAGTTCTACCCATTTGTTTATGGCGATTAGGTCCTCACAACCTTAGATAGGCTTTTGATATAATAACTTCGATCTGCATAAAATCGCATGATCATTGATATGTTTTGTATAACTTAATTTGACCTGAATAATGAGAAAATCATTCTTAGGACATGTGCATTTATTGTGTATTTTGTATACATGGTTATGTATTTTGTTATTTAGGATATATATTAATTACCTGTAGATTTGTTTTATTTTACCTATTAATTCATAGGAAACTAGTAAATGTTAATAAAGCCACTGCATCAACTGGCATTGCAGTAGTTCTGCTACACTTCCTTTTCAGTTGGGCTGGCATCCGTAACTCTTTTTAAGCAATTTACTGTTCGACAACTCAAATTTAGGGTCTGATGTGCTTCCTAAAATATTCTTTTTGGCTGCTCTGTTTTAGTATTAAGTCATGTGTTACTTGTATATCAAGCCTTCACCGGCACCACATCGACATATGTTTTGGTCATATTTGGCCATTCAACTGGTTGTACAATGCTGATTAATAAATATATGTTGGGTGCAATAATCAAGTAAAAGTTATTGACACTTAGCTCCTTTATAATGGAAGTCATCTATTTGATGAAACGGACGAGTTCCTCATATCTCCGCAACAGCAACAAGGTAAAACTTTGGAAAAATAGAGTGAGTCACGTGTTCAACACGTTGTCCTTAAGACATTAGCGCCCGGATACACTCAAGAGTGATGTTATAGCCACCACAGGACGGATATCTCCAGGATAAAACACCCTATTACACCTACTACTAGCATATGTAGTAGATGCTCAACTTGAGCTTGACAACTCCGAAAAAACCATAAAGGAAAATCTCGAACACTTGAGAAAACAATATAAAAATATTTTTTTCCTTAGGGGTCCCTCTAAATATAGAGCAACCCCTTTCCCATAGATTTTACAAAAGTAGTGAATTTGTTTATATAATTGACAAATGCAACTTAAAAAGAAAAACTCCCCGATGTGGGACTAAAAGGTTTATATAGTTTCTTAAAACTACTAAAAATTGGAAACTCCACAATGTGGGACTAACAAGTTTCATTCACAAAAGAAAATAATAAATTATAATTTTTATTAAAATTTTAAAAAATTATTTTTTATTAATCGTTTTCCAAGAATCCCCCACATGAATGAAAACTCAATAAAACATGAAAACACAGATAGATTTTGGTAAATCAACATTCCAACCTCACGATCCAAACAGACTGGTCGTGCAAGTGTTGAAATCATACTAGTCATTTCTACGTCCTCTCCCTCACACAAAAGTGTGTTGACCCCAGGGTCATACTATGGATTGCACAAATCATAATAGTCTTGAGAGCTTTCATCTTTAGTTCTCACATGGTGAGACTATAGGTATCTTTCACCAAAGTGAAAAAGCATGAAATAGTGAACCCTTAGTAACCTTTAGGTCCTAAGTTCCAGTAATACCAAAACCATCAAAACGAAGATCACATAAAAAGCGCAGGAAATACCATTTTAGGCAGAGGTGTCTATGAGGTATTGAACCTTTGCTTAGTGAGATATTACCGGAATTACTTGCTAGAGACAGTGAACTATGTCTTGAACTGCTAGCATTTGATGTAATTCGTGATAACAACCACGAGTGATATCTCCAAGGTTGTTATGTTCAAGGATTCTAATTGGTTTTGAACTTAAAGTTTATACATCTTAAGGCTTCTAAGGCATCATCCTTATCCCTAAGAAAGTATACAAAATAGTACCTCGTACAATCATCCACGAAAGTTATAAACCATCTTTTACCATAGTGGTTTTGGGTTGAACTCATGTCAACTAGGCCTAACTGAATTAATTCTAAGGGCTTAGAATTACTCTGAACATTTGTGCTAAAAGATTTTATAGCATATTCATTTCACTTTTGTGTTCAAGATCCAAACTAAATTTGGGTACGTAGCATATGCTAGGCAGTTTATGCATTGACTTATAATTTTACGGTTCCAAATCTACCATGCAAAAAATTCAAAGAAACACAAAAGAAAGCACAAGAATCAACTATGTTCACTTCATCATATTTTCCTTTAAACTTATATAGACCCTAAGTCTTATAACTGTTGCCTAAAAAATCAATGCCCTTAGTTATAACAAGTTTTCCACATTTAATTAAGATCTTAAATCTTTTACCATCTTCAAGAGAACAAGATACAAGATTTTTTCATATGCTCGGAACATGAAAACTTCATTCAGTGTGAGAATATTACAGATATGAGCTTATGCTCGACCTTTCCCTTTTATGCAACCTCTGTCGCAGATGAATTACTCATATAGAGTTTCTCGACATCCCTTATCCTCTGATAAGAGGTGAACAAGTCTCTGTTTCAACAAACATACTTAGTGGCTTCAGAGTCCACCCACCAGTCTCTCACATTGGTTATTAAAATAACTTCCGACATCATGTCAATGAACTCGTTCTAATTTGTTTCAACTAAATTAGCATTAACTTTCTACTTATTAAGGTTTTATATTGTCTACACTTTACTGACGTATGTCCAGGAATTTTACAAACATAATAATCACCTTTAATTAAAGTAATGCCGGATTCAGTTTTACGAAACATACCTTTCTTATGAAGACTACGATTAGATTTGTGTCTGATGTTCTCGCCTTTGTCAGCTTTGAAAGACTTGTGTTCATCCACATGCGCCTGGTAGCCATGTTCCTTTTCAATTTCATGTCACAAACTTCGTTTGAACCACCATATCAAAAAACTCATGGTTACCCCATAAAAACTACTTTAGTTAACAACAAAATTCTGCCCACAGAATTTTTCAGGAATGTTTCTCTTTTTTGTAAAATATCAAAAAAATACTTTTACAACTCCAAAAATTCTGAAATTTTACGTGGGTAACTATCAGGATGTCTACTACGTTGTGTCAAAAGAGTTCATTGAAATTCCTTCTAGGTTAAGATATAAACTCAAAACTATATAGCTGACCAAAAATTCGTTTTTGTTTTTCACTCCACAATTAACATCCATGATTCATAAACCAACCAACCATTTTCGATTATTACAAATTTTAATGTCTTAAGATTGTTGGGTGCAATAATCAAAAATAAGAAAAATTCAAATAAGCAAAAGTTATTGACACTTAGCTCCTTTATAATGGAAGTGATCTATTTGATGAAACGGACGAACTCCTCATATCTCCGCAACAGCACAAGGCAGAACTTTGGAAAAACAGAGTGAGTCACGTGCTCGATCTCTTTTGATCTGATCTCTTGGTTGTAACAGCAGCAGCTGTTGATTTTCTTCTCTCGTGTCTGAATTGTAGACGAAAATGATTGAGAGGAGAAAAACACTTCTCTTGTGTTTAAGGCTTGGTAATGATTGATATTACTCAAGACATCCATTGTCCAAATAAGAGTCTACTCATTTCTTACATAGCTTGTCGGTCCAAATAAGAGGCTACTCAATAAGAATCTCTTTCTTTCTTAGAAGATGGAAGGGACTAATTGTATAGTAGCAGAAAGATATTTGAGACATGAAAGAGAAGAACAATATACAAATGATGGTACTGTAGATTATAAAGGAAGACCTTCTCTTAGATCGAAGCGTTGGGGATGAAAAGGTTGTTGGTTTATCATAGGTATAAATACTACCAACAAATGTGTTTATTTCGGGATTTTTTCTTGATTTAGTACCCAAGTTACTAATGTTGTTTATGTTTCTCTTAAGGGTATGATATGTTCGAAAGGATGGCGTATCATGGGATATGGTCGAATTTGGTTGTGTATTTAACGAGGAAGCTGCAAGAAGGCACTGTTGATTCCGCAAATAATGTCGGGAAACCGAGGTTACGTTCATCTCGAACCGGCATGTTTCCATATAAGTCAATTCCATGAAACATCCTACTTTAGATAACTAGCTCGAATCTCCACTTACATCTTTAGATTAGCATGATCAGATAATACTAGCACGAATATATAGTCAATAGGATAATAGACAATCACACACGACACAAAGATTACATGGTTTACCTTTTGTAGGCTACATCCACGGACAAAACCACCCCGAGAATCCTTATTATCATAACAAGTTATTACATCATCACACATCATATAATCAACTAGTTATATAACCCACTAGCGCTAAATGTTAGAAACACAAAACATATTACGAAGAGTTTACCTCTTCCTTTGTTCTTATTCTTCCATAAACCTCCACCGCCATGGTTGCTTCGACTT
Organism: Papaver somniferum; assembly: GCF_003573695.1. NCBI lineage: Eukaryota > Viridiplantae > Streptophyta > Magnoliopsida > Ranunculales > Papaveraceae > Papaver > Papaver somniferum. The sequence goes on from NC_039362.1 coordinate 212,255,208, forward strand.
TAGATAAGAACATGAAGAACATCATGAATTCTAGCTTCCCCATATGAACCCTAGAAATCCTAGATTTTTCCCATACCCGTTCTCACTACAAGTCTCTCTTCTCACATTGATTTTGCCCAATCACCAACCATTGTAGGACACAACAGTTGTGACCCTAACACTCTCATAAAAAGAGGATTCTTCAAGAGAATTAATTAACCAAGGGAATGAACTCTACTCACCATATAAACCCTCTTATATAGTAGTTAAATCCTTGCTCTCAAGTCTTCTAGAACTTCTAAGAATGGTATTAAGCCTTAATTAGGAAACCCTAAACTTGGAAAACACTCTACCAAACTGTTATACAAGTTTCCTAATCCAAGTAAACCTTGTAGACATTCCAAACTCGAAACTGCCCTTTAGCCACGGTTTTGACAGCAATAGATTACTTCTTTCTCTGCAAAATTGTTACCTAAAGTTTGTTTTCAGCCATATGGTTTTGTATACGGAACAAAACCCCAACAATCACCACCTTTTGTGACGTGAACAAAACCTTCGTCTTCACTCCAGCAAGGCATGAACGTTTGCCACCTTATACAAGGCCATCCTTGCGGACATCATCACTAGCACGAATCAAAATTGTCTTGTACTTTGAGCTTGAACCACCAGCTAAGCCAAATTCCTCCTTTGCACTTGCACCACCGGAATAGCTATTTGTCGATCTTCTAGCCTCACCACAAAAAACTTCTTTATATAATTTATACAAGTTTCCGCATCACTTGTATCAAATTACTTCGTCGCCATGATCACTCATCATTCTACCTTCGTGGAATATTTCTTCGACACATGTCTAACACTTGACATTGTTTGATCTGAGCCATCAAACAATTCCAGACGGACTTCACCAACTCCAAGAACCAACAATCTTGAGTCATCCTCCATGTAAACAAAACATGCTACAATCTTCATATGTTGTGTATGAACGATTGTCACTTAGCACCACCATTATTCAAAACATTCTCCTGACAATATTTGCAGACGCCAGTTGAACCCACAAACGATCTTATCTCGTAAAGAAAACACTTTCAACACGAATCATAGTCACATCAAGCGAAGGTTTCGAATCTTTCTTGATGTCGTCCTATTCTTAAATTGTTCGGTCTTGATTTACTCATCATCTTCATGGTCTATATCATTCTGCTAAGAACCAAGACTTTCTCTTCTTTGAAACCTCTTGTTCAAATTACCGAACCAATGCCATCTTTATCCACGCTCATCGCACCACTTGTCGGGAAAACCGAGGTTACGTTCATCTCCAACCGACATGTTTCCATATAAATCATAACTAGCTCGAATCCTCCACTTACATCTTTAGATTAACATGATCAGATAATACTAGCACGAATATATAATCAATAGGATAATAGACAATCATACACGATACAAAGATTACGTGGTTCACCTTTTGTAGGCTACATCCACGGCCAAAACCACCCCGAAAATCTTCATTATCATAACAAGTTATTACATCATCACACATCATATAACCAACTAGTTATATAACCCACTAGCGCTAAATATTAGAAACACAAGACATATTACGAAGAGTTTACCTCTTTCTTTGTTCTTCTTCTTCATTAAACCTCCACCGCCATGGTTGCTTCGACTTTAGATAAGAACATGAAGAACATCATGAATTCTAGCTTCCTCATATGAACCCTAGAAATCCTAGATTTTTCCCATACCCGTTCTCACTACAAGTCTCTCTTCTCACATTGATTTTTTCCAATCACCAACCATTGTAGGACACAACGGTTGTGACCTTAACAATCTCATAAAGAGAGGATTCTTCAAGAGAATTAATTAACCAAGAGAATGAATTCTACTCACCATATAAACCTTCTTATATAGTAGTTAAATCCTTGCTCTCCAAGTCTTCTAGAACTTCTAAGAATGGTCTTAAATCTTAATTAGGAAACCCTAAACTTTGAAAACACTCTACCAAACCATCATACAAGTTTCCTAATCCAAGTAAACCTTGTAGATATTCCAAACCCGAAACTTCCCTTTAGCCACGGTTTTGACAGTAATAGATCACTTTTTTCTGCTGCAAAACTGCTACCTAAAGTCTGTTTTCAGCCATATGATTTTGTATACGGAACAAAACCCCAACAAATAATGTGACAAATTGGGTTGGTACTGTATGGATGACACCAATCATAGGTGCATATATTGCTGATACTCATCTTGGTAGATAATGGACTTTTCTCATATCTTCTGTTATTTATCTCCTGGTAATTTTACATTTTCTTTTCTATGTTTTCATTTATATGTTAGATGTTAAATTCATGGGGGGGTGGGG